>NC_081447.1:12247372-12252972 GCF_007210705.1 Tigriopus californicus
TGGACCACCGAGGAAGCCTCCTGTGATCCATAGAGTGCCATTGGGTATAGACCACTGAAGCTGCGTCTTGTCTGGAGTGCTCATGTTATACCGGTTGGTCCCAGTACCATTGAACTTTCCAGCTCATAACATTTGTCAGGTGTCGCCGTTAGTTCCGACGTTCTTGGTTTCCAAACCCCCGCAGTAAACGACACGGTCTAGAAAGCCCCGGTGCTACCGAAGTATTGTACGGAACACTGCGTAAATGGGAGCACACTCGAGCAGGAGATTTCAGATTGAATACCTCGACCACATCTGTCTCTTCGAAAGTCTCAGTACTTTCCTAATCCCCAAAACACAAAACTTTCAGTGTCATCCTCAGTTTCGAAAGCAATCCCGTTTCACCACTGATACAAGTTTCGCAACCGAGATCCAAAGTTGGCAGGTGGAAAACAGTGGCAAAGTTAGAGTCTCTTTTGAAGGAATACCAAGTGCAGTTGGGCGCCAAGAACAATCCTTGGAACAATCCAACTCTTGTGGTGCAACATCCAAGGAAATCAACGCTCCGCGAATATTCCTGGGACCGAGCAACGCGTCTCACAACCCTTCATCCCGGAGATGGTATTCTCCATGGTGGCGCGATCCTTGCATCCATCCAAAAGAGTGCATACTTGAAAATCTTCATAATAAGTAAACAAGCACAATTTGCATCCTGATTCAAGTATCGGCACAATCACCGGCTGAAGTGGTGCTTTGTTCACCCACGAGGTTACTGTTCACACAAGCTCCTTCGACACAAGCATTCGAGCTGAATCTGTCCGGTCACAAGGTTGGAACTCAAAAGGCTGAAAAGACCCAAGCATGTTAGTGTCCTCATGTTGGCGGACCAAGACTGTGTGAGGAGGAACTGACGATCAGATTCACTTTTATGTTGCTATCAACGAGGTGTGGAATGATCGAGAAATGAGCGTTACGATGTTTGATGTTCATGCTTCTTTACTTTGGAATGATTCATGTTGTAAAATGTTATGAGAATGATGTACTGCAGTCTTGTTGTTTCTCCTTAAAGAGTCCGTGTAAGTCTGCTTTTCAACGAGTTATTTTGACCTCGGCGCCTTTGTCAAGGAATAGAGGAATTAGGAGAAGAAATAGAATACCCATTAAGCTCAGGAAAGAGGCCAATTTTGTCATGGACCGAATATCTAAATGAATAACATTTTTTGATCCACACAGCATGTATACCTTCCTCAGACTGATTTGGGTGTTGGCTCCACGTTCTAAGAATCAAATGTTTTAAATTTCAGCTCACTCGAACAACTGAGTCCAAAAAATCCTTTCAATATTATCTTTTCTAAAACACACACGACCTTGATTAACGAGTTAGATGACGGTTTCGCTTCCCCACAAAAAGTAAATTCAAAAATATAAAGTCAGTTTATTAAACTGGCTCTGGGAGGCTACACTCTTTATGTCTACGAGGGCGCAAACGGTGCTCCGTCCACAGTCTGGGGTGAATGGACCGCTTTCTTGACCCAAGCACTAGGTAGAAATACCTTGACAGCTCTCGGAGATGGAGAACTTTTAATACCGACCTATCATAATATCTCTGGTTTTAACCTAATCACGGCCTCAAAAAAGCGTCCATTTACTAAGGATACAAATCGCTAGCTACTCCTACTCCCCATGAATACAGGTCAATCTCAGTTATTTGGTAGGTATAATTAGACCAATGCTTCTCTTCAAAGAAGAATGTACAGTTCTATCTACTTTATTTCTCAAAAAACCACACCGCCCATCAACTGTCTTCCTCCGGTAAAAAAGTGGGGGAATTGTTGGGCCAATAAAAAAGGGGATATTCACATATGAAACAATGGATCAATAATTACTGTTCGATGTCTGGCGAGATGGTCCAACGGAGATGCTCGGATGACGTCACTCGACGAGATTGAAGGTCTCTAACGGATGAGGAAGTACTGTACTCAGACTCGGCACTTTCCCAGATCATCTTGCTTCGCCGCACGGCTTCCTGGGTTTCCTACTCCCATACGACGACGATCTCTGTCCTTTGAAACAGTTCCAACTTCTTGGCACCACAACGATGGCAAAGTCCCAGATACGAACATGGTTCCTCCTCAGAGAGTTTCAAACTCTGACTCTCTTCTCAAGAGATGAATGGCGACTGTCCCACATTGGAAATTCGTTGGTAAAGCTTCCCATGGAATGTTTCCCGGGTTCATTCAGATTCTTCCAAGATGAGAGAAGCTGTGATAGTTATAGTTGACCAAGATTTCCCCTTCTCCTCCTTCAAACATGTATCGGGCATTTCTCGCCATGTTGTAGCCGGCTGACGGCCCTCGGGTTTCCAGGGACTACCGTACTTCCTGTTGGGCAGGTGTAGACAATGGGACGGCCTCTGGATTCTTCTCCGTGCAGCATCGTCCAACTACGATCAAGGGTTGGAGAAGTTACTATGGTAATTTATTCACGATTTGTAGTCAGGTACTTAGTTGCATCTGAGCCAATTTTTAGTCTCCACAAGACATTGATATACATATTTAAGGACATTTCAATAAACACAGATCCGTGAACTATGGTTATGCTGTACTTCACTTATTCATATCATATCAGGATGATATACTCATTGTGCACGGAACAAAAGGATGCCTTTGCCGTTTGACCGCTTCCTCAAAAAAATGGCAATATCCGGAAAGAAATGAAGAAGGCGAATAAGTCTTGAAATCCAATGACGGCCAGAGAGAGCTCGTCACTATAGGTATCGGTCACAGGACACATTAAGTTTGAAATTTTGTGTTCATAATGACATGTTAATTTGGCTTTCAGTTACCTCGGCACTATCATGCATGCACCAAACTAAACTCAAATGAATTGTAGCTTTGTGTTGGAAAAGGATAGTGAGTATTTATTCAAATAGTGTGGCTCCCCAAGAGCTACCCTGTTATGAGATAAAGGTGAGATTATTTTGCTTCATACTAAGTAAACTTGATCTGATGTTGTGTGTACTTATATGCCGTATTCAATGTTATTTGCAACAATTGCTCTAAACTTTCTATTCTGAGTGGTCCTTTGGCCAACAAAAGTTTTTTTGCTTATATTGTAATTTCTACAAAGTACAATACATTGGTACACAGAGTGGGAACCAAACATTCAGAATCTCGTGCAATTCGTATGTACGGGCCAATCTTTTGATGAATCAAAACCCACTAGCAAAAGCAACATTTACCCACGATATTCGCCTCTCTCATGAGCCATATCAGGCTATTATCGGACAAAAGGAAGTGATACATGAAGCCAAAAGGCGACGGATCCGCGATCACCTCCGTCCGGAAAATAACCATAAGCTTATCGCCCATATCGTCAATGTGTCCCTGGCCAACTTGTTCAACGTCAAGAAGTCCGTGAAGGCTTTTTAGCATTGGCAGTAACAATAAGAAGAGGGCTTTGGCCTTGCTGGACAGATTCAAGGCCAAGATAATCGTGGATGTGACAAAGTTGATGCACAGGATAGCTCCTGAGCGATAAACGTTATTCTCCACCGATTAGTTGGTGGTGCTCATTTTCAAATTTGTGACAAACATGTTAGAAAGGCTTAAATAGAGACTGTAACGGTTATTAATATCGTGTTAGGTTAGGTTAGGTTGGGTTAGGTTAGGTAAGGTTAGGTTAGGCTTGACAAGGTTAGGTTAAGTTTACAAAAGTAGCACCGCCAACTAATCGGTGGAGAATAACGTTTACCCTCCCGAGCTTGACCTGAAGATTCTTTGGGGCGCAATTCAATTTAATGTTGTTTAATGAGATATGACTTTTTCATCCAACGTAGCCTCCAGTATTGTCAGTGCACGCTTCAATTCGATTCCATACAGAGGCGTACCTCTGCTTGATGAAGACCAAGTAGATTTTGTCCCACTCCTTGATGATGGTGACCTCAAAGGGAGTCCACATTTGGATGTGAAGTCCTGTTTGACTCATACTCCAAGACTCCACAGATTTCAAAATCGAGTGGGTTCGCATCCCGGCTTAAGGACGGCCATAAGTCATTGGGCCAGAAAGCTTCGAAGTTCTTGGCTCAGAGGGTCCACGCCCTCTTGGACGTGTGGGCCCGGGCGCCATCCTGGGTCCACATATTCGGACATTTAGGCAGGCGCCGGTACCGGTAAGCAAACTTGCCTGCCAATGCCAGTGATGCAAAATTACCGTTTCTAACTAGTTTAACGAAGCCGACTTTTCCTCATAGGACCATATGAACAAAGGGTCAGCTTCTCGAAAACATTATTGAACCTCCAAACTTGCATCACTGACACTGGTACCTGTAAACAAAGGAATGTGCCAGAGCTTGCCTAAACGTCCCCCATTAGGACGGATGTGAAAGCAATATCAAAATTATTTGCGCTCCATCTTTGCCTGTTGACGCCTAGTTGGGCGTCATATATTGCTGAAAAATTAAGAATTCAATTTAAGCCAATACTATGAGAGAGGGTACGCGTGCAATGTTCTATTTTATATGAATCAAAGAATCTATAAAATTCTCTTTCCAACATTCCCAATCTCAATCATATTGTACCCTTTGAACTGTATCAATCTATTTTTGTTTGCCTACACCTGAAATCGTGCACAAATATGACGAACTAAACTTAGGTTTGAACATCGACACAAACTACTCCTGGCTGACATTGAAAATAAAACAGGAGCAATGTGCTTCTTCAACCGAGCTGATTTTTTTCTGGACATGTGCGCACTTTCATCTGGTATTTAGTCACCTGTTGATCAAATTCCACAAGTAAACCTAACACTCGTGCCAATCACCATACACATCCCGACGCCGAAACTCATTTCGGTTAAGTTTTATATCGTATTTCTAAGTGAAATTGATTGAAAAAGGCTTGCTAAAAGCAGTTTCCCCTGGTCATTCGGGGTATCGTATGTTGTCCGACAACTCTTGGAGTATTTCAGTTGTGTCATATCATTCGAGCTTTGACATGAGACGCAAATTGCTAATTAGTAGGAGGAAGACTGTCCAAATATTGCATCAAGATCTTTGAAAGTCACTTTCAAACAAATCTAAAGGAGAACGGTTCCTTTGCCACTCTCCTTGTCTCCCAAGTTATAAAACATCGCACGAAACCTTTCTTACATTGTTTAGTTGATCAATGCCAATAATCAAAGCAAATTGATTATTGGCATTGAAGTAGAAATTAGCAACGATCGAAAATGGGGATTTATATAGGTCAAATCACAAATTAACGAACAATTTTGACTTAAAGCAAATAGGCGATATTTCTTCGACATAAATAGTTCAAGATCCTAAATAAGGTTTTAAATCTAATCTTGACTAAGCATTCTCTTTACAACGTGATAAAAACCGTCGATGCCAAGTAAAACGAATCAAGGATATCCGTGAACGAATCCATGTGTCAGGGGGGCAAGTACAATTTTGGCCTTTAGTGGAATAATGAAAGTTTAAAAAGACTTGAAACTTCTTCTCCTTATATAACGTACAGTACGTATAACTACTTACCAAAAATATGACCATGTGGATTGTTGTGGTTTCGAATATGTTTCTTTGTTGTGGTTTTTATTAAAAGAATATGCCAAATGAAATGAAT
>NC_081447.1:12253023-12258640 GCF_007210705.1 Tigriopus californicus
TGGTCAAGTCTCCCACACCACTCGAGCTCTGCCGGCGCAAGATCTGTGGCTGCGACTGTCCCTGTTGTTGGACAATCAAAGTCCTCGCCTCGCCATCGGAGCTGGTTTGGACCACATGAGCCTGGATTTGAGCTTGAGCAACGGCTTGCGTATAAGTGGGGGGCAGGTTCACAGGTCGCGAGAGTTGGGCAGCTAGCTGTGGCATTGAATTGGCCTTTGACGGCGTATTGCCAACACTGGATGGAGAGGGTGGCGTGGCCGGAGGCGGAGTCTGCACTTGGGCACTCAGCAGATTTTGGAAGGTGACGCGATTGGCCATGAGTTTTGAATTGGCAGACCCACAGGTACTTGTGATAGGCTTGCTATTGGATACTACTCCGGCCAGGGAGGCGGGAGGAACCGGTCTGGTAGGGAGTTGAGCTCCTCCAACCAGTTGTCCAGACACTGGTGAAGGCAAATGTTGTTGCTTGCACTTTTCCGCTTCGAACTGATCACTGTCATTCATCAGAGACTGCATTATGGCGGATATGGCTTGCTCTTGCATATCTTGGGGCCCATTGGTACTAGCATTAGGTGTGGGAGGATTCAGGTTCTGTATGGCCGGTGAAGGTTGCTGGGGAGTCATCGGGGTGGTGGGCGCCACAGAGAGGGGCGTGGTGGGGGCAGGGCTAGGTTGAGCCATGGGAGTCATAGGGTGAGGGGTCAAGGGCAACATGGGCTGCTGAGGGGTGTGAGGTGAGGTCAACGGATTCTGACTCACCACACTAGTTGGGGGTCCGTTATTAATGATGCGAGGGGCACTGACCACCGGAACACTGGTGGCTCGGCTCACATTGACAGATTGAGTGGGCGGCAATGGGTGGAGCGGGAGTTGCTGTTGTATACTAGTGGTGGGCGAGCTCAATTGCTGCTGTAAGATGGGCGCCGTGGAAGACGCCGTGGGTTGCATGGAAATAATTTTCTTTTGGAGCACAGCCGGTTGGGGGGTTCCCACCTGAACGTTGGGCGACACAACCGACGCCCCCGACGAAGAACCATTGGAGGCCACCTGCTGCGCCTGGGAGGACACAGCCGTGGCGGGAGCACTGTTGGCTTGTGACACCGGGATGGGCGCCGTGATCCGATTCAGAGCGGCTCGCTCATTGTTGATCCTTTCCCTCATGCCGGGCGTACAACTCACTCTGGGCGCCTGATTGGGCACTTTGTGGGTGATTTTGACCGACTTCCGGCCTTCTTCCGTGAAAATCTCAGTGAACTGGTTGATGTATCGCAAAGCATGCGGTCGGGTGCCTAAGACAAATCGGCAAGTGGATCCCTTGTTATCGTTCTCCCGATAGTCCCGCTCCACGTAGAGCTCCCCCAGGTACTCGTCATTGGCTAGTCGTTGAAATATGGTCAGTCTTGTGTGATACACGCGTTGAGAGCCGCGCTCAGCCGTCTCCAATATGTACTCTTCCACAATGTGCGGGGTCATGTCCGTCACCTCGGTGCGTTTGACCATGGGACGGGCGAATTCCAACACTTTCGTGGCTTGAGGCGCTTCCAACGAAGGGAGCAGGTCCGTCGGCGAAGCGCCACTATTCCACACACTTTCACTCGAGCTCTGAGATCGAAGTTTCTGCTTGGCCAGACTCTGATGGCGTTGCAAGGCCTCGCTCGGCGAACCTTTGGTTCGCTTGCTGGACAACGTTTGAATGAAGTCCAAGAGGGCCACCTCTTTGGGAGCCGAGCACTGCTCGAGTTTTCGTTTCCGGTTGAGACCTACTTGCGAGTGCTTGTTCATGGCCCGCCGGGTGGCCACACTCGACAACTTCTTCTGGGCCACGTCCGCCTTCTTGGCCATGATGGACACCACGGGATCCGGGTCCAGGCACAACGGCTTGGTTTGAGTTTGTAGAACCACTTGAGCCTCCAGGGCCACGCGCTCCTCCGAGGAGAGCACTTTCGCGCTTTGCTGCGCCAAGAGGTTGCTATCACAGATAATGGACTGAGTGGTGGGCTTCAGAAGGACGTGATGGACCTCACAGCCGCCTAACACGACGGGACGGGCCGCCGTTCCGCCACCCACGCCCAAAAGCGCCGGCGATTTGCGTCGCAAGTCTCGGACCTCGACAATGAGGCAGCCTTCATAGAAGAGATTGAACTTCAGTCCGTCCAAGAGATCGAGGAGTAAAGGCGGAATCTCCTGGGCGTCGATGTAACCCAAGAGATCCTCTTCTTCATAAGGCAATTTGAGCAACTCGAGGTCGGCTGCGGGCGCGGCCGCCGTCACATGACACGTGTAACCTCGAGCTTCGAGCGTGACAATCAGTCGCCGCAAACTCGGATCCCGCCCACACAACTGACTCAACAGATTGGAACACGGGTTCAAATGAGAGCTCTGCGGCTCCTTCTGCGATTCCTGCACATGCAGCGCCAAAAGCCGCGCGTACAAACTCGGCGACTCGCTCTTGACGCCGGCCGGCGAGGGGCGCTCCATCACGGACTTGGCCAAACTCAAGTCGTGCTCGGCCAAGTCCCAGTGTCGCTCCGCCCGAGACAAGAGCACGCCCAGGGGCTGACCCGTCTGACCCGGCTGACCCGGCTCGCCCGGATCCAAGTCAGGACCGGCTCGAGCTCGGCACGCACTCACGCCGATCTCACCCGGCACTCGGGGCGCCATCAAGGCCATCCTCCTTCAACTGGAGCAACTCGACGAGCCCGCCATCAACACCCTCACATCCTCTCCAAATCGGCCTAGAAAAGAAACGGAGCAGCCCAATCAGATGATACATCCATCTCACTCATGGAACATACGGTCGGCGGGTCAGCCGTGAAGCTTCAAGTCCGTGAATCGGGCCTGTCCACGACCGTCCTTTGACTCAATAGATTTGGCCCTCAGAGTTCTCAGCTGACTTTGCGCAAAGGCCTTCATTTTGTGCCTCCGAGAGCGACCACCTTAAACGCACTCCAGATCGACTTAGGCGGAAAAACGGGCGGCACAAAGGGATGGGAGGCGGGGCCAGGGCTGAGGGCTTTACCTGTGGGCAATTGAAGAGCGATCGGGATCAGATTTTGGGTCCAAATCCGATTCAAAATTGGGTTGTTTTTCCTATCGGTCGTGTTTCTCTGTTTTCTGCGGAGCTTGGGCCTCAGGCTCGCCAACCGGAACGTCCATTCGAAGGTCAGATTCAAGGGCGAACGGGCGAATGAGGACATAAGAGTACCCGGACCATTCATTAGG
Source organism: Tigriopus californicus (assembly GCF_007210705.1). Lineage (NCBI taxonomy): Eukaryota > Metazoa > Arthropoda > Copepoda > Harpacticoida > Harpacticidae > Tigriopus > Tigriopus californicus. The sequence goes on from NC_081447.1 coordinate 12,256,247, forward strand.
AATATAGATGGATTCCAGGACTTTGCCTTTCAGTTATGATTGGGCTCGAAAAGCTGTTGCCTAAGTTTATGTGCTGTTATTGATAAATTCACAAGCACTCGGGTGGCTTGGACGGCCAATTTTATGATCTTGACATTTCCCCTCGTTGGCGCTAAGTGACGGGCCATGGCGTGTATACTTTGGCTGCATTCGAAAACATTTTTAAAAATGTGACAGAATCTTTCACTTCTTCGAAGAAACTGGCAACCTTTATTGGTTAGACAATATCACACCAAATCAATGACAAATTCTCTTCCACTTAGTTCTTGAATGGTCTGTATCCGTACCTCTTTTCAATGAAGTCGCAATCTCCGTTCAGTATTCGGTACTTCCATTCAAAAATCAAGGACAGGCATGTGTATCATCATGTGGTTATTCCTCTCTCCAACTGGCATCACTGAATTCCCTTGCCTTGAGTTCTTCTTCCTTTCCAAAGAGCTGCTACTCGATTTTACTCACTCTCTGAGCAGTGAGTACAGAACTTTTCGGCGAGCCAGGCCTTTTCCTGCCTGTTCAGCCTATCCACCTGGTCCTTTCCGGCCGAACGAATCTTGATTCAACTCTAATTTATCCGACCAGTTTTCCCATTAATAAATGCCTGTAACTTAGTCTTTTTAACGTCACATTGATATTCAGGACTGAATGCTTAATGATACTCCCGTTTATTATACCAAAGATAAACGCCACTCAAGCAAAATGTATTCCAGCCCATTTCAGCCCAAACTTTCCAGCGTACTAGATTAGGATAGCTGCCCAACTCTGCCTGCAGTTCCTTGATTGCTGCCCAGATTTCGCCGTGTTCTGCAGTTCAAAACACGAAGAAGAAGAGGCAGAAAAACCGCGCCAATTATACATCAAATTAAAAAAGATGAATTTGATTCGCACTTGTCCAGGATTAGGTTGATTGGGTAATGCAATTCGGAAGGGTCTTTGGTAAGCATGCTCTGTCTGTGGGCTTCTTAACACTTTGACGGGCGTTATGATCGTTATAATGCCCGGCAGCAAAGGTTGAGAACTTGTTCCAATGAAGGGTGAGCCATCTCTGTGCGTGGAAAAGTGATTGGAACACTCTTCGAATCCATTGAGTTTGGAGAAGATGCAGATGTGGTACAAGATGTATGGGTCGAAATTATGTTCGCCTTTGTTTTTAGTTTTGACCCCGCGGTATGGATATCCTCCATGGAAGTAGTGTTCCGAGGTTAAAACCCCCACGTTAATGATGGTTGATTATTGATTGGTAGACCTAGGAAAAGAAGTTACAAACCTAAGACCTAGGTTCTTACCTTTTTCGGCCACATTTTGGACAAATTACCTAACGTTTTTGGGGAAAAAAATCCCCTTTTTTGTACATTTTTTTTGCCATTTTTCGTGGTCATGTGTTAACAAACTTAAAAAGCCGAAAGCAAACTTGGAACATGGTTATATATTAGAGCAACCCTTGTGATGAGATTAAAAATGGCCACTTCACACCAAATCCAAAACTGACTTAAGTGACAAAAAATATCACGATACCTAATTTCTTGTTTATTTTACAAAAACATGGATTTGTTTTGTTGCTTTGATGGTTTTTCAACACATCGTAAAATATGATACCATGTTTTGATCATGTTTTTGCAAAAACAACTTAGATTTCAACTTCTTTTTTTACAATTTTTTTATTTCCCGCGCTCCACAATGAAGTTTTCGATGGAAACTGGTTAAGCCATTTTATAAAAGCAAGTTTTCAGCCGCTTTCTCTCAAAAACAAACAGTCATACATAATGGCTTCTGCCAAGAGAACCACTTTTTCCATCAAGGAGAAGCAAAAGCTCCTTGCCGATTTTGACAAGCTGTCCAAGATAAGCCTGACCGAAGCTGCCAGAAACTCAGGAGTCAAACGTGCTTCCTTTGGAAAACTCTTGGTTGCTTTTTCAAACTTCATAGCCAGTATGTAATTCTGTGACAAATTAACCACGTATTTGGTGCGCAAACATACTGCCAACATACTGCCAACCTTGTACTTTGTGACATTTTTCTCGATTTTTATGACTGTATTTTGTTTGGACCGTAAAACTACATGAAACTATAGCATCAAAATATGTTCTCAGGCATAAGTTTTGCTTCTGGAGCCGCGGAACTGAAGCATCGGCTATATATAAGAGCACATCGGATATAAGAGCAGAAATTCACGGCCCCAAAGCTGCTCTTATATCCGATATCCGCTTTTTACTGTATTGCCTTATCTTTTTTTTGCGGACTTCCTTACTGCTGCTTGGATTGGAATCCCAGCAGTTCAAGACGAGATGATTAATTAGTCATATATATTATTTGATCGACCAACGAATTGGTGTTGGTTGATCTGGCTAACCCTTGAAT
>NC_081447.1:12258681-12284062 GCF_007210705.1 Tigriopus californicus
GGTTGATCTGGCTAACCCTTGAATATAAGGTTGATCAGGAATTTTAGTCAAAAACTTGTCCAAGTCTGACTTAAATCCTGCTACTGGATCAACGCCTACATACGACCTACGCATATTTGAAGGGAGCCAATTGAACAATGAAGGAGCCCAAGAAAGAAGAGAGTTGGACTTCATTGTTGTAACTAGCCTGGATTTCCGAGGGCTGGAAGGTGTTCTCAAAACGCACGTTAAGCCCCTACGGTCACTAGAATTGACCCTAAATCCTGGGTTGGGACAAATCTCATGAATGCTTTTGAAAACGTACAGTATCAGATACTTTTCGTACCTTCTTTGAGTACTATACAATCCCAACCTTTTTAAACTTACCCAATACGAGAGCTCTCTCATATCTTCAATGTTCCTAGTAAAACATCTTTGGACCTGCTCGAGTTTTTGCAAACCTGCTAAACTCATTGGAGCCCAAATGGGCGAGGCATATTCAAGATGCGGCTGGACAATCGACTTGTACAGAGTTAGCATCGTGATACTATCTATGCCTCTAATCTAGACCGTTGCAACATTGACTTTTTAAGTCATTTTTTTTTCCTTTTTGAATTTTGAATCCGTTTGAATTAAGTGAACTGTGATTTCAACAAATGCACATTTCAAAGATTGGTTTGACATTGAATCACTAGCCCTCTCTCGTTAAGAGAAACTGTTAAACACCCACAGTAGTGTCAGGCTGCAAATCATCTAAAACTTACGATGTTACTCCAAAATGAACAAGGAAGGAGCTCGAGAACGAGAAAAGAAAGTAGGACTTTCTTATTAATGTTCGAACAAACTGTGATTCTCGAGGGCTTGAAAGTGCTTGCTAAACGCACGTTAAACCTCCGCGGGTCGTTGCAATTGAAAAAAAAACTCTGTGATTACTTTGTCATCCAACCGCTCAATTTGACTTGCCTCCCCATGTCAAGAGACTCGTCATTAGAGCTATGCACTCTGTGAGCAACAGGATTCAATTTGGTCTTGAGCCTATTTGCTAGTTTACAACTCTTTTTAAGCAACGTCTTCCAAAACGTCGAAATTTTTGCCTCTGTCCCACCTTTTGAAACACGTTCATGGGTAGCAAAAGATGATCTAGTATGATCAAGCACTAAAATCATCTTATCCAATGCCTTGGACGCTTCGTATTTCAGGACCGAAACCTAGTCCAGTTCTTCTAACTTTTCTATGACCAACTGCCAATGTTCATCTTTGAACTTGAACTAACCCAGACTGACCTTTCTGGTCGGTCTTAGAGACCCTGAATGACTAGAAAGTCTCTAGCCTGTCTTAATAAGGGCCTACACTAGTCCAAGCCTCCTGAGAGTGCACGAAAGGCCCATCAGACATTTTTTGCCATTGGTGGTTAGAAAATAACGGAATCAACTAAATCTTCAAAATCATATCGCATTGAATCTTTTAACTATCGACAGAGTTGTGTTACAAAACTCAAAACAAACAAAAAAAATCGTCCTTTATACACAATATTGTTTGCTTCAAGAAGCGGGCAAATAGAATAATTGACAAATTTGGGCTTTTCCCGGTGCAGGTTGGCTGTGATGTTTGTCAAGATTTTCCTCTCAAAAATTGTTCATAATCAGGGTGACGCAATACAGCTTTCGTTTAATTTCCTTTGCTTCGCATGGCTAATAAGTAAGATGGTTCTGGTGCTATATCAAGCCAGGGCTGTTGTAAACAATACAAATCTTGCCTCTTGGCCGGTAAGAGTGCTTAACATTAAGAATTACTATCCTGGCTCTTGCAAACAAGCAGGTGATAAAGATAATGACGAATTTCGTCCTTATTCTAAGGTGTCACACCTTCAACTTCTTTTTGCGGGAAATTTTAAATGATTTCTCATTCCTTATGAACTGAAGTTTACAATGTGCATTTCTTAGATGCCAACTTGTTGTGTTGGGGGGAGTCTGGTGAAATTCGGACTCATACAAGTCTTTGAACTTTTTGCCGGACTCGCAGAGTCCAGACGCTAGTCTTTTATTGGTCCCAAATCAAACTAAAAACACTCATCTTGTTTTACTTAGATAAACAAGCCTCATGAAATCATCATTTAAGGGCTGCTATCTTACATGGCAAATTCCTGACTCAGCAAAGCCCTTTTTCTGACGAAATGTACGGAAAATGAAAATAAATTTTGACGAATCTGGACTAGCAGTACCGGCTAGCTACGTAGATCCAAAAGAAGCCATCCACTTTTCCCTCCATTTGGCGAAGTGTTACCTTTAGCTTGCTCATAGTGGGGAGCCCTTTGCAAATTTCTGTCTTCCTCAATGGCCTTATTTTTTTTGCTTTTTAGTGCCTTCTGTTAGTTTTGGCCCTTGTACACATTATATCAGATTGAAAAAAAAAATGCCCAATTGTTATGTTTTGCAAATTACGGGCTCCAAAAAGAATAATTCCTTCCAATCCGACGATGTCCAGTACTTGAGTTCAGTGTAAAGCACGCCTTCACGTTGGTCTGCAGGCATTCGTCGAACATTTCGACGGACTTCTAGCGAACGGAGTGGAGCAAGATTTTCAATGATTTATTGCGATCAGAGCCCAGTTTTTTAAAGTCAAGGAGTGAATTTTAGATAGAGAAAAGATCCAGCTTATGTAGTAAAGTACGAGCTTTTCACGATCGATCTAAGGGCGGATTTACACTAGGATGAAAAACCAAGATTGAATCCGGTTTGAGGATGGAGGTTGGGCTAGTGCTTGGGCGAATTCAGTCTTTCACTGTACTGAAGTCGAACAAAACTACTCACATTGCGAAAAAGTCGCCCCAACACTTGTCGTCCTACTGCCATCCTCAAACCGGATTCAGTCCTGATTTTCCATCCTAGTGTAAATTCGCCCTAAGATTCACTCCTTTGTTATAAAAGATTGGGCTCAGGCAGCCGCTCATTGTTAGTTCCCAACGTGGAGACTTTAACGCGTGGGAATAATAAGGGAAACTATTGATAATATTTCGATTTTTCCCCTTTGAAGGTTTTTGAACGAATGTATTGGCACATGTTTTAACTTAAAAGGCATTCGCAATTTATTCCCAAAAGGTGGTCTCGAATCATTTTCATGAGATGAGTCCTAACTCTCGAAATATGAAACATATTATCGCCCCAATAGACTGTTATGTGACTTCTGGGATCGAGACTGACACATTTGTCTTCATTTTTGATTTTCCGTCCAACAATTCCCCAAGAGTTTCCCGTGTTCCTCAGCAATGAGTGTGACTAGTGACCAGGGTGGGCAAAAGTGTCTAAAAGAAGACAAAAGTGGACAGAAGTTGGCACAAAGTTTTCAAAAGTAAGTGCAATTGCCCCCCTGGGTGGGTGGACAATAGACAAGCAATGACGTTTAAACCATATCTCATGTAATTTTTACCTAATCTATCTGTTAAACAACAAATGAAATCATTAATTAGAAAAATGTAAAACTTGTAAACATTCAATACGTGTACATTAGGTAGCAACTAAACTTTTTAGAAAACTGACAAATCATTCTACTTATGTCTTTAATTTCCAAAATGTACACTGTAATTTGAGACTCTTAATTAAATATCTTGATAAAATGCAGCATTGTAAAGTTAAAGAAATATCTGTTGTCTAAATTGATGAGAGCATGTATTTTGAATATTAATAAGTTGAAGCCAAGCTACAATCAGGGCCTTTGGTAGCTAGCCAATTTTGATTGTAACTAAATCAGAAAATTTATAATGGCTGAGCAGCTGATTATCAAATATTCAAAGATGCATTTTAATAAACCATACAACTATCATTTATGATTTATTCTTTCCTATTAGCATAAAATGTTTCTCCTCATTATCTGACATCGAGCACATTTTTAAAAGCCAAAGTACCTTACTTTACAATACCTTTTGCAACTTGTTTATGTAAACACATCTTGAAAGGAAAGTAGAACCTAAGCAATGATATCAGCACAAAGTTTGGGAGGTCACTAGCGCACTTTTTATAACAGTAGAGGTACAAAAAACCGAAGACACAAAGAAGAATAAAAGACAAAAAAAACGGTTCTGACGTATTAAAAAGTCTTTTGTAAACATAGAAAGTTTTGAAAGAGGAAAAATAAGTCAAAAAATGGCGTTTTCCGCTAAAAAGTAATTATCAAGAATGTTAATGAGTAAAAGTGTGACAGTTTATAAAAATGCAATACTAAATGAACCATTCCTCTTATGAATAGATGAACTGGAACTCCAATTTGACAACTTGACAAACAACTATGAAGCCTCAAAAGAGCAAATAACTTCCCAAAATTTGATGGTGACGTCAACTCCCAATTTTTAAACCTTAGAAATAAGGCAAGATGGTTACTTTTTAGTATTAACTCTTTCTAGGAGGAAATCCCAAAAGGCTCATGATTTTAAGCAAAAATATTCTCACAAAAAATCATAACAATGTCAAATAATCAAAGCTAAATAATCAGAACATAATACCCAGCTATCATAGTTCTTGAACGCTTTGCGCCAACCATGCACTGGTAGAGGGAGGCTTTCATACCTGCTACGGCAAGATAAAAAAGTTAAACAAATGCCTATAAGAAATCTTCTTTTGGGTACGGTAGAGATATATGGCAAAGGTTTTAAAGACTTTCTTTGGCTCTTGACACCATTTGTGGAGGGCAGGATTGACAACGGGGGACAGCACAAAATATCACGTGAGGTTTGGTGGGAATGACTAGAGAATTCCGACATTTGACTAGGTGAGCATGAACATAACAAATACATGATGTATAGATGACTACAGTTATTTGATCTGGTAACTAGAAGGATCGACTAGATGCTGAAGGGTTTGACTACAATCCATCCTCCATCCGGGTCACCACCTCCACCGGTCCACTCCAACCATCCAGTCATTGATGTCTTCCCCAATGCCTCAGACACCCCACGGTCGACCTGGCTCATTCACCGCTGCATCCACGGACCTACCGCTGCCCCCACGGGCGGGTCATTGCAACCACGGGCCTTCCGCATGCATCACACTCTCGCTGCGACCACGGCTATCCCACTGCACCATGCCCACCCGCCGCAACCACGGCCATTCCGCACGCATCACGTCTCTTCTGGGCCCAAGTTCCGCATTGGCGTCCTCAGTCGTCAGGGGAAGGTTCTTCCCCCTGGAGGCAGTTACTACTGGCCGTGCGATGTATGATTTCCGGATGGTGGCTGCTGACTAGATGTTAATTGCTAGTTTATAGAGGTATTTATAATAAGGGAAAATATCTATGGCGAGTATGATGGTGAGAGCGAGAGTAATGTGCAAATGGAAAATGGATATCGGTGACTAGGATATAACACTTCAAACAAGTTGTTCCAGATTTGTTTTGGTGTATTTTGACTAGACTTCAGAAGAGATCTAATTGCAAACCGTAACATCCGTATCAATTGAAAACGTGCCTTTATGTGAAACATTGGAACAAAAGTTGTGAGTAGCCGATAAAGAAAGTTAGATTTGATTCAAGGTAGGGTTAAGGCCTCCATTGAGAATGATCTGTTGAAGGAGAGTCGAGTGGTCCAAACTCTAAGAGAAAGATAAAACACCCTGCAGGGTCCCTTGAGGCCGATGGGCGAGCCATAGAAAACGTAGAGGTCATGCATGGCTAACATGCTTAGAGATCATTTCTTTCCTGCTCTCAACTGCCTCATGCGGGCTTCCTTTTTATCGCGTAAGCGGTGTGTTCCAACATTGCTCACCGCTTGTCCACTAGTAAGGGGTTAACAATGTGATATTGTTAACCGCTTGGCCAGTAAGCGTGAAATAAAGTACTTTATTGCCCCGCTTTCTTGCACGTAGCAAGATGGTGAGACAGTGACAGCTTGGCGTAGCAGGGTCGTAGAAAATTGGGCGGAAGGCCCATGAGACAAAATCGATCAGGAAAAGGCTATATTAACCTGGAAATGCAGGGGCTCATCCCCAGGGCCCGGTCTTGCTCGTTGCATTTTAGTTGACGCCCCTCGTGCTGACGCACTCGTGGCGCCAATAAAATGAAACTCCCGCTACCGAACCCTGGACATTTTCTCCCGCATTTCCAGGTTAACAAATAGCTATTGTTGTGGTTTCAACTCCAAAGAGTTTGGTAACCACAGCCCATCACTCAATTAATGAGTTTGTTGAGATTGGCAAGGTTAGTCAAGTTGAGCGTTTTGATGATCTTGTAGTCATAGATCAAGATGCTTTAGAGGCCATCAGGGACTTGAGACTCTCGAGCTCTCCTGGTCCTGATGGTGTGACATTTCAGTTTTTGACGAGATGCTCACTGGTTTTTACTCCTGTTTTTGCATTTCAGATCAGAGCAAATTTCCATCTTCACCAAAATTAGCTAACGTTGTTCCAATTTTCAAAGGATGAAGTCCAAACTTGTTGAATTTCTTGATATCCACAAAGTCCCTCCTCCTAGCCGGCATGGGTTCCAAGCACATTTTAGCACGATAACTGTGCCATATCTATTTGGCGACGCGGAAATTGGTATAGTGTTTAGAAGACGTTTATTGGTGCATGGACAATATACAACTGATCGAAGGAAATAAATGGTCTAATTGTAGACTCTGAACATACTCATGGGAATTAAACGAGTCCATAACAAGAGCAGCAACGACAAATATCATTGAAACACACATCTCCCCCAAATCGATGTTACCAAACATTTGATTGAACAATCATCACTTGAACAAAAACGAAATAAATATCATGTTCTTATGAAGATTAAGATGTACCTCTCCAATACGGGAAACTGCTTTGAATCATTCTCAAACCGATCATAGTTGACCAACCACAATATCATGACATAAACGTCTGGGCTGACAAATGCTTTCACACGGGTGGATTTGTTCAACCAATTCAACCTGAGATCAACAACCCCATCACAAGCAATTCCAGTACCGTTGACGGCTTGATTGAACAGCTTCTCTGACGCGTCGATGTCCATACCATTGAACTGAAGCAATCTAGTCGGGACAATACAATCTGTTGCCCCAGTGTCCGGTATAGCAATGGCTTCAAACGTCACTCCATAAGCATCACAAACTCGGATTTTGGTACGTGGAGGTGCAGCTGAACGATTTTTTTGCACATGGGTGCTGAACACACTAACTCGTTTCGACTACACACGCACACTTCCACCCTGGTCCACTGGGTCACTGTCCTTGACAGACTCGCACAACCGTTGGAAATGACCACGTTTCCCACAATGACGACAAACTTGATTCTTGGCAGGGCAGTTCCGACCAACATGCTCATGAAAACCACACCTTCCGCATGATCCAGAATCCAACGCACTTTGGGACTTGGTCCATTTTCCGGGCTTGTCCGGTTTCCGACTTGGACAACGATCAGCATTGACATAGGATTTGCCTTGCAAGGCGGCAAGGTTGGCTCCTCCGCCCTCCCACGATTCGCACTTGGGCTTGATCTGGGCCAACGTCGGATTATCCATACAAAGGAGTTCTCTCTGAAGACCACGGTCAGCGACTGCCACAATCAACCGGGAAGTAAGGATTTCATCATATGCAATCTTCTCAAGTTCAGCCAATCCACCAACCAGCTTTAGCCTCACGTACAAGTCACAGAAAGATTCTACAGGCTTCTGGTCCAGAGTGTGTGTGTGACTCGAATGTATATTTGCATTTAAACACATGTATTCAGCTAAGGAGTAGCTGGTCATTGATTACATGTACGCAATTCTTACGGGTATAATTGACGTTAATCAATATGAAAATGTATATAAGTGTATACTAAAGTCATGTCTCCAAAGAACAATTTTGACAGACTTGGAGATGTGACTTTGGATTTTATCCAGCACCTCAAAGACGGGTTCATCATCAGAGACATCGAAATATTGCGAAATGGTTTGGACCATAGCCACACCCATACATCCACGTAACTGAGCACGCTGCTCTCGCACAGAAAATAAATCCATACCATTGGACATGTAAAAGTCATGAAACTTTTGCTTCCACACATGGAAAGCGGCCAACGTGACATCGACGGTTAACGGGTCGGGTCTCAACGACGTTTTATTATGCCGAGTGCGATTCAGACAAACTGAGGCCCAAACGAGTGGCATGATTGGAAAACAAAGCCTCGCATTGGTGACGGAGAGTACAAACTTGTTGGTCAATTGATAACAGACCACGTTCAAATTCGTGAGCAACCCAATTTTTCGTCATCTTTCTCGCCTTCCATACCAGAGACATCTCCACCACCGACATCTCCACCAGCACACTGGACTTTCATATGAGACTGTGAAAAAGCCTTTCTACGGATTGAATCTCCTACAAGGGCACGGTATCTACCAAAGCTCAACTGAAGCCACATCCACAGAACGGAAACCCTCCACACGAGACTTCAGGGCTGCATCACCCCCGCGTGGTTTCGTGAACGCAAGTTTTGAAATGCGACAGTACTAAATTGTACCCAGACGCATTTCAAAATGTGCGTTCACGAAACTATCTAATACTCGCAGAAGGTGCAACTGAATACAAACCGCATCTTAAAATATGCACTCACGAAACCATGCGGGGGTGCCCCAGTCTCTTTACAAGTCGATAGTTCAACCCATAGATAACTTCATATATAGATCGATCAAGGGCGCTGCGATCGCATGTTTTCGTCTCAGCTGTCGCTGGTGGAAAAAATGTTTCATTCGTAGTCAAGCTACTTAGAACAACTATGGTGCAAATTTGAATCGTTGACGGCTTGTCCAAATTCAGAGTAGAAACCCCTAATATGACTCCTTGTCAAGCAATTGCTCTCGTCCAGCACGCTTCATAAAACGGGTTTGAGTAAGTTGTCCGACCACATTTTTAAGAACGAAATTTTGAAGAGGTTAAAATGGGGCTCAAGTTAAAGTTTTCATCCATGTGGTGGAAACACTTAACTGAGACGCAAGGAACAAGCCTGGGTTCAGGCTGACCTCCAGAGGTGTCGGAATTACCTTGTTTACACATGGGCGCAATCATGTCACCCACATTCAAGCACATTGTTGGGAGATTGAAACGAAATTCCGAATGCCTCATCATTTGTTTGCAATTTCGGATACATTTCGTTACACTTTCGAGATTTGTGTTGCTAAACAAGGGCAATCAATAGAGTACATGATTTGCTCTACTAATGTCCCAATCTTTTTTGACATGTTACGTCTATTATGCCCTAAAAAGCATGTTTTTTTTTATTATTCTACCACTCTTTCTACTTGTTATATTGTAAGATTCAAAAGAAATCAAGATTGAAGAGGAATAACAAACGTTTCATGATAATAATTCAACTTGCCTGAAGCGAGATTTCACGAAATATCTTTGTCTCATTTCCACCAGCGTCAGCTGACCTGAAAACATGCTCATGCAGTACAGCTCCTGTTGAACTTAAGCATTCTAGTTATGGTTTTCTATGGTTCAACCACATCTTGAATTTGCTTCACCCATTTGGGCTCCAATGAGTTCGGCAAGTTTGCCAAAGGTCGAACAATCCAAAGATGTTTCACTAGGAACATTGAGGATATGAGAGAGCTCTTGTATTGGGAGAGACTAGAAAAGTTGGGACTGCACAGTGTTCAGAGAAGGTACGCAAGAAAAAAAAAAGATATATACGTATGATCATTTGAGCTCTGGGGCTTGGAATAAATGGTTATAAGTTATCGAGAAAATGTTGGTTGACTACGTTTCGAATAATTTAAACCTTTATTTGCGACTCTCACTGTCAAAATGTCTAAAACTATTTGTATAAACATCGTATACAGATATTTAACAATGAGATTGAAAGAATAAAATGGTTCGTATGATAAAAAAGTGGACTAGAGTGATATGACAGCAGAGTTGACTAGAATTGGTGCAATGCACATGAAAAAAGGGAAGAGGGAGTTACAGACATTACAAAGTCAGTTGGGTAGAAGGAAATTTTGAAAATCTTGTTTATTGCTGTAGAGTGGATGGGCCAAATTGAAAGGATCCTTTGTCAGCTCCCGTCGTTGATGGCATTTGGCTGGGAGCTGGATAAAGGTACGTGACCACCAATACTCCGAAGGGATGTCGGCCAAGGACAATAAGGTGTTGTGAGTCCTTAACCGGAAAGGATAACCTGTGCCCAGACATCACCTCCGGAAAGGTTTAAGGTTCCCAACACTGTTGGGCACTAACCTTGCCAGCCCGATGGTGAGGGGCTCTGTTGTGCATAGAAAATGCGTCCATGCATTATTGGCATATTGGGGCACGCAGAGGTATAGCCTGAGGAATTTGGTGAAGGTGGCATCAGCGGATTTGGGGGCGGATTGGGCGGAGTTTGGGAGCCAGAGGTGCAGGTCATAGAGAAAATTGGGGCGATGTAGGTCCGGAAGAGTTGAAGAACTATGGGAAGGGGGAGATTCTTAATGGGAAGTCTATTGCAAATTCATCCGATTCTGGCCCTAGCCTTGGTTATTGTGGATTTAAGGTGATTGGAAAAGGAGAGTTGGGTGATGAGGGTGAAACCGACATATTTAAAACTATTGACGATTTCAATCTGATTATTGCTCATTCAGAAGGAGGTGGGAGGCAGACGACCTTTATGGAAAACCATGGCCTTCGTCTTGATGTTATTGACTTGAAGGCCGTTCTCTTGGCAGTAACCGTGGAGTGCATTGATGGCATTTTGCAATTCCACGGCTGAATCAGCCAAGAGAACCAGGTCGTCTGCAAACTGGAGATATTGTACAGGAAATTGGTGGATAATGGGGCCTTGGTGAGTGAGGGCTTTGGGCAGGTCGGATACATAGAGGTTGAATAGTATTGGCCATAGTGGAGTGGATCCCCTTGCGGAAGGCCAACAGAAGTGAAGTAGCAAGGGGATAGGTCCTCACCGGAACGAATGGAGCATCTGAGTCCGGCAAAGATATTGGTCAGCAGGACACAGATTGAACGAGGAGCTACAGTTGGAGTTTGAGGCATAACTGCGTTTGGTCCGCCCTATGGAATGCTTTGGAGAAATCCACAAAGCATACATACCCTTTCTTCTTAATGATGATGTTCATCAGTGTACAATTTCATAGAAAAGAGTAGCTCCCGTGGTGCTTGAGCGGGTTCAGCCACTCGCAGCATGTTCGCCTGTCCATGACAATTGAGAAAGCAGGCCGACACCGGTTGATTCCCTCCTCTCCGCTTGATCCGCTGTTGCCGCCAATGCTGATTACTCGCGATATGGAGTTGTTCAATCCGACCTAGAAAAGAGAGATCAGTATGCCTATTGAGGGGGGGAAAGGGAAGGGATGATTAGGAAGTGGAAGAGGGTTGGAGGGCTACCTGGTATCATAGGTAGGAACTATTTTAGCCACTTAAATCCTTTAAAATCCATAAACAGGTCGGAGGAGTAAAAACAGCACGTCCGCCATTCAAGGCGTCAGCTGACGAAAAAAGATGAGTTCTAACATTGCTTAAGTGCTTTTTTTTTGAAGTTACATTTCCTCTTTTGCAAAAGTTGTTTATTTGATTTTGTAGAAAAACAGTGCTACAAGACCACCGTGCATGTGAATGTGTTTGATGTTTCTAGGTTTTCCACACAATGTTACAATTTTACTCAACGCTAATGCCCCCAAAATTAAACCATATTCTGTAAGACCGTAATTCCTATTGTCTGAAAGACGTGTTATCGTTTCATCTCCTTTTGCTTCAAATAGTGATTGAAAACAAGTCACTCCTTGTGAACCATATTTATTTCAATGAATTAAAAGTTATTTCACCACATCAAGAGTATGTAACATTGGAAGTGTCAATGCCTTCAAATCAAGTACACGGCACTTGAGTGAAGTCCAAATTGAAACCAGAAAGGTCGGACAGATCGCCGTCCAAGGTTTGAAGCCCTACAATGAAGGAGGATCCAGGACCAGCTGAAAAGAACGCCCAAAACCTCAAGATTCGTATTCTATTAACATGAAAGCCTTCACCAATCTTACACGTCACCACTCCAGGGACAGTATCTCCATCCACAGTATTCAAGATTCCGCCACAAAACATGGATGTCGTTGGCGTAGAAAACGACAGAAAACTGAGGAGGATACAATCACTCTAGATGGAAAATATGAAATAAGTTGTCAGTTTTAGATGTGGACCAACGAACTGCAATGAAAAAACCTGGCCAGCCTGGCTATACTCACTTCGGCCATTGTGGGTGGGTCGGATAAGAGAAAGGCATCGGGATTCATTGCAGTAGATTCTGACAACGCCAACCGACAAAAACCTAGGGTAGAGAAAGAGATTGACTTTGGTTTGAACCAAGGTATATAGAGAAATGGGTTGAACCATCTCTGAGTTGCCATACAAGCCTCGGCATTTCTGTAAGTACAAATTTCTGCACATGTGCACTTCCCAGACAACAAATTGCCTAGAACAGGATTGTCCAACTATTATGGGCTAAGGTCAAACGATAATTGTTCAAAATACGGAAAGCACTCATCATTTGCCAATAAAAGCTTTATTTCTTATTCATCTGATGATACTAAATGCTTTTTTAGTATCTTAAGTATTTACCATTTTCCCTAACGAAAACACTCACGGTGTTCTTGGTCAAAAAAACTACGTTGTCTCAGGTGTTATGTTCAATTATTATGTCATTGAACGTTTTGCACAAGTTGACATAGTAGTGATTTATTTTCTCATTGTTGTAGGAAAGTAATCTCCAACGCTTAAGTTGAAAAAAAAACTCAACAGGATATGCTCATCGAACTTTACATAATTTTGACGGACTACCTCTAAATCCTTCATGGAAGAAACTTGCTCAATATCATGACCTTCATCATGGCAGAATAGAGTGTTCAAAGGTGTTGACCCAAATGTCATTGAACGGAATTTTATTCCATTAATGACCATCTTAAACTCGTCAAACTAACATAGTGTCATCAGCATGAGAGGAGATACTGGCAGTAATACTGTGCTTTGGAAGAGGAGCAATCAACAATATGTAAAGGAGCGGTCCTATGATGGAGCCTTGTGGAACACCCAACATGAAATCATGTACGTCACTGTGTAATTCTTCGACCTCATCCAATTGCTTCTTACCACGAATGAAGCTAGTTAATCAATTGAGAAACCTTGCCTTGTGTTGTATCCGGACTTAATAAGAACGACCAGGCAGTTGAACGAATGAAACGTGTCTATTCTCTTTTTGAAAAACCTCCCGTTGACGTTTAGCAGAAGAGTACAGAACGACGAACATGAGTGGGTATAATGACAGGGGTAGTAATGGCGGGAAAGACATATTTGAATATTAACATAACACCTGGGATCCTTATCTCGTGTCTTGGAGCCTGTTGATTAAAAGCCCATGATCTACCTACTAAATAAGTCAAAATAAACTACTTCAACTAACTCATGACTTGGGACGGGACAATTGTGTTATAATAATTTTTGTCACTAAAGACTACCTTTTCCACATTTGTACTTTTCTCCTTTATTTGCACCTTTTTACTTTTTTTGCATAATTGGCCTGAAATTGTTTATTTCGATTGAAATCAGTACTTTCTTTACTTAAAAAGTGGATTGAAACTTTAAAATCAAATGCCGCCGCCAAAATAAAAATTTTTAAAGCTTAATTTTGAACATTGGATGTCAAATATTGAATTGTGCAGGCCCAAAGTACTTAATTTTTGGTTGAAAGACAAGGAACAACAGGAATGAAACAAGCCAGTTTCAAGTCAAGAGACAAGCTAAGCAGGGCGCTAAGATAGTTAAAAAGCCCCCCAAAAACGCAACGTAGCTCTTAAGCTCCTCCAGGTTAACTGTGTATTCTTTTTGAGGAATAAAATTTCCAACTTTTCTTCAGTTAGATCAATGTAATAACTAGATCAATGTTGCAAATCTAATGCCAGGAAAAGAAGAAAAATAAGCAAGGGGAAAGCATTTGTTGAACCAAGGCTAGCTCCCGTACCGTATTGGTAGAGCATCTACTTTACAATTTGCAAATCCTGGTTCGAACCCAAGCTAGTTGATTTACAGCATAAGTTGCTGCCTTAACAGTTTAAATGGGCGAACCTGCTATCATTCCCGAGGGTGAGGTAATAATTAATGTTGCACGTTTGGCTGTGACAACAGAGCGGGAATATCCCTCAATTGAGGGATATTCATCAGATGGCAGGTCAAGCGAGAGACATGTTAACTGACTCCAAACAATCAACAAATTCCTTGACCCAATTCAAAAAGAGTAATGTCCATTTGATCCAAAATTGAGTTAAAATTCGCTTTTTAAGAATGCGCTTTTCAAATTTGTAGAAATGTGAAAAAAGACTTGAATATCCCTTCTTTTTTATATTATTGCACCTTTTGTTAAACTTTTTGGGCTTATTTTTTGCACCTTTTTGTATGTGAAAGGCTTTGCTATTTAGCACATTGTGCCCGTCCCTACTCATGACTCTCTAGCTCTCAAAAGACGTGCTCCATATGCTCAATCAGTTGATTAACCTGGCTAAAATGCGCGCGAAGAACCTTTAGATTAAGAGGAAGGACTTCAAGTTCAAACATGTAAAATTTCTTGAGTTTTATGATCTATTCAAAGCACCTTTTCAATATTCGCAGAGAAAGATATGGGGCTGTAGTATCGAGGGGGCGACTTGACATCCCATTTAAAAAAGTAATCATCAATTCTATCAATAATGAAGCATAGATTCAAGTTGGTCAAAGCCTGCTTCTCGAATCTGGACCTATCTGGTTAACTCTTCATATCTTCGCATCTTTGGATTGGGCTTAGTTATTCACTCACCTTCTCTTTGTCTGAAGCAGTTATTGTAATTCATCTCCGCCAGTAATTGATTTCCGGCATGGTTGTAGGACTGGAAGGATCCACTCACTGCAGTGAAATATTGAGTGCACCCTGCTGGAGCTCTGCAAAGTTCAAAAATTGAATGAGTTTAATAAAGTAACGTCCTTTCTCTTCGCTAATCAGATACAGTGCCTTATCAGTCCCGCATTGTTGGGTCATTTTTGTTTAAAGCCCTAAGTCGAATTCTAGGGACTCTTTTTTTTGTTCATTTGATGACTAATTAAATTCGGTCTCATTGTGTTAGAAACAGTTGCATACTTAGCCAGATTGTCACAAGTGAAGTAAGTGACTTTGATTTGGAAGTTGCGGTTTCCATCGGTGGTTCCTTTAGCAATCTCTAGTATTCCTGCATTACCCGTCGAGCCAGTTTCAAAGTACACTGAAATTAGAAGGAGCCCATCTAATGATATTAGTGAGTGGCAAGTCTGTAGTGATGGAATTGCAAGTAATAGAATAACATTAGTATTTGTTGGTTGGCTTTTCTGGTAGCAACTAAAGGAACTCTGAAGCTTTTGGGGTCATACTCCCACAAATTGCTTAATGCTGAAATAACATAATAATTGGTGAGTTTTGATGAGCTTTGGTGTATTTGATTAGGACAGATTAGCGTTATAATTGTGCTTGTTTTTGGGAACGTTTAACTAGTTCGTGCCATTGAATCTTGCCATAATTCATATGCTTCTTCATTCTTAACATTTCCTCTTATAAACACTGTTGGACTTAAAATACTCTACACTTTCGTCTTTTCTATGACTTACGACTCAGGGAAGCTTTGAAAGTTTGAGGATATCTATCGTTGTGTTGGCGTCATGAGTTTTTTTTGTTACATACCTTCAAAAACAATCACTTTACTTGATTATAAAAAAACTCCACTAAAGCAACCTAGTGCCGGGAGAAATCCATTTTTTACATTTGGGGATGAGTTTTGAATTCGTTCTGTGACTAACCAAGGTAACTATCAGAGTTCAAAACTCCATTTGGTCTTAGCATGAACGACTGGAATATGTATGGACAGGGATATTTAATCTGAAAATAAACATGCCGAGTATACGTAACCCATTCTTCTTCAAATGAAACTGGCATCACGACGCTACAACTGCGTATTTAAGTTTTGAACTCAATCGAACCATTGGATTACCACTTAACCCCTCTCAAACTCACTATAAAACTCTACACAAAAGTGGAATTGACAGAAGAGGGCTGAACCCACAAACTTCTAAAAATATGGACTGTGAATGGGCTTCCCGTTAGATCGGCCTGTTCTTGCCCAAAGCAAATCTGGGCCACATTTGAACTAAATTTGTGAAATATGAAACTTCGATATCCTCAATCAAAGGCAGGTCATTTTTATGTTATTTTCTTGTGAAGTGGTTTGTTTAAGAATATGTTATCAAAAGATTATGTACCTGACCAAGCGCCGGCCGAAATTTAAAATGTTATGTACCGATTTCAAAATAACTTTGTACACATCTCCTGAGTACCCTAAGCATCGTTTTGGGCTCAAATTCGGCCAAGATCTTGTGATCTTATTATGAATTACATTTGAATGAAGTGAATGGTTCTTGAGATACGAAATTTTCCCTTCTTTTTGCAGTCCACATCTCCAGAGGTCTGGCTTAACCGTTCATTATGTGGTCTTTTATGTACTTTCAGTCGTTTGATTGAGTTAAAATTTGAAATACGTACGTAGTTGCAGTAGTCAGGGACCAGTCTTGCTTGAAAAAGAATGCAATGTCATCGGAATTGCTTATTTTCCACCTTAAAATCCCAATTCATATTCCAGTGGTTCATGGTAATAATAAGGCAACAATCGACTCGAAATCAGATGACAAAGAATCAAAGGGGAAGCACGTCAAATTATTTATGCTCTTTATTTACCATAGTTTGTATTTGTCAGGGCATCATGAATTGGTACAATTTTAAGGACATGATGCACAACCAACATCAGTAAATTGGATCTTCTTGGATCTACGTACAGGGATCCTAACATTCCGATAACCCCACACGGGGGTTTTATTTTCTGGTTAAGTGTTCGCTCACATGCCAAGACATCAAGATATGTTTTTCATTGTCAAAGAGACAAAAGGAACAACTGTAGTGAAGTACATATTTATAAAAGTAGCTCAAAAACGAAGTCAATCGGTATTCTTTGTACTCAGTACTCTTTACTCTTTGTAATGTATTGACCTAAAATTTCATGAACTTCTCTTTAGCAGATGCTTAGTTATTACAAGTTAAAGTTTGCGTTTTGCACCTTAAAAGATCGAAAAATGGCCTGACTATGTTTGCAGTTATTCCCAAGGCATATTATTGTCTTTTTCAATGACACGACAACAAGTAATAATTTTCCATATTCTTGAAGATTTCTTTAAAAGCTAAAATTAGCCAAAAATGTCACTTAAAACTTAGAAAAGGTATAAAATTGTCTTTCATTTTTCTTAAGTGCCAAAAGCTATACTAGAAAGGTTGCCTTCTTCCACAGATGAAGCAAGTGTAATTTGGACTTGTTTTCACTTTTGTTCCCTTTTTACTCACTGTGCTGGCCAGTTAATGTTCCACATACTGTAGGAGGAAACGCATTGGCCGACGGGGAAAATGGACTCATAACTGTAATTGCATCTACGGTTGTTCCACAAGCCCCTAAGCACAGTAAATAATGTTATTGCTTAGGTTTGTATATTCCATAATCATCGGTCTTGCCTGTTGCATCATTCAATGTTGATAAGGTATTGAAATCCAACCTGAAACAAGAGAGCAGATCTGTTTTGTATGTACTCGTAGAAAGTTGAACCAACGTCCCCTTGATCTCAGCAAAGCTACAAAAGTAATTTCTACAGGCTGATATCCTAAAGAGAAACCAACTTGATGTTATCTATCAATTTCCCAAATGTGATTACACATGTTGCGCATGGAATGCTTTGTCGTATTTTTTTCCCAACTTACCTGATCTGACATAGGTCTGAAATAAAGAAAAGACCAATGAGTATTGAGAGTTAATGCGAATTTAATTAAGATAGCCTGACTTTCGCAAATGCGGTTAAATTCGTATGTACAGGTTTCGTCCACAGTGGTGTCTGCTGAAGGAAAACCATCGTTCTAAGAAAACAGTAAAAAAAGCAGGAAAGGGTTTGTGAAACTCGTCGATAGATTTGGATTGTTTGTTTGGGCTTACCTGAATGTAAGTGCAATTCTGAAAGATCAATCAAAGCAAAACACTATTTAGAGCATTGATATTGTCACACGGTGTTGCTTTCGCCACAATAGGTAAACAGTTTTCCGAGAAAAAGTCTACCTTTCCTTTTCACCATCGTAATATCAAAGGCTATCAATTTCATGCGAAAAATAGGGATAACATTCCAAGAATGAAAAGGTCTGTAAGGACACTGAAGGAACAATTCCCAAGTGCTTCACAAGTCTCAATTTCGGAAATTTGCCCTCTGATGTAAATGCATTCTTACCTGATTTACGGTCTGCGTTGTGCCGCACGAACCGCTCACCCTGAAAAGGCAACATACTCCAAAACCTGCAACGAAATGGAGTTGGTAATTTTGGTTTTGTGTTTCGACATTAAATTGGTGCTTACCTGAGGCACAGTTTCCCGAGGCAAAGCCACCTTTAGAACTACAAGCAGTAGAAGTCAAGCATGTTCCACCGAGGCTTGATGCGCCTGTGGTGGTGCAGGGATCATTCTAAAAGTAATTTTGAGTCGCCGCAAAGATTGAAAAAGAAAGTGATGAATCCCTTACCTTGAACGAAACAATACTAAAAATGCTGAAGAGACCTGAAACATAAGTATAGCTTGAAAGTTATGGTGTCGAAAAGAATTTCCCACTGTGAGAGTGGTGGATGATGAGACAGGCCAATCATAAAGTATTAAATGCGTTATCAAACCATTTTTCTAACTAGAGCTTCTGCCAAAAGTACCAAAGTGACCACTATCAGATACCCCGATATTGTATCTAAAATTGGAATCCTAAATATTTCAGCTTTTCTAACTACAGTGTAGATACATTGATTCGGGGTAACCTCTATTTGTTATGNTGGTTTTGTGTTTCGACATTAAATTGGTGCTTACCTGAGGCACAGTTTCCCGAGGCAAAGCCACCTTTAGAACTACAAGCAGTAGAAGTCAAGCAGGTTCCACCGAGGCTTGATGCGCCTGTGGTGGTGCAGGGATCATTCTAAAAGTAATTTTGAGTCGCCGCAAAGATTGAGAAAGAAAGTGATGAATCACTTACCTTGAACGAAACAATACTAAAAATGCTGAAGAGACCTGAAACATAAGTATAGCTTGAAAGTTATGGTGTCGAAAAGAATTTCCCATTTTGAGAGTGGTGGATGATGAGACAGTCCAATCATAAAGTATTCAATGCGTTATCAAATCATTTTTCTGACTAGAGCTTCTGCCAAAAGTACCAAAGTGACCACTATCTAAAACCCCGATATTGTATCTAAAATTGGAATCCTAAATATTTCAGCTTTTCTAACTACAGTGTAGATACATTGATTCGGGGTAACCTCTATTTGTTATGCCTCCTACTAATGACACGAAAGTTCAGTAAAAACTTACGTTTTTGACGAACGATTTTGTCTTTGGGGTTTTCAAAGGAACTTGCCTCCTCAGACACAAATAGGATCATCAAGAGTCCCAATATTTTGCAAAATTCTAAAAATAATTGGATCGTATTCAAAAACTTTGGGGTATGAGGATTTTTTCAAGGATTGTGAATGATAATACCCATGGTTTTGATGAGATATGTTCAGGCTGGAAGGCAACTCACAACTGAATCAACTCTTTCACTACCTGGAGTGATCTCCATGGATCACGCAAGCGTCGAGCGACCGCAAAGGTCCACAAATCTGCCGATATACAGTCAGGTGCAAAAGTATTTGTAACGTCTCGAAAACCCAAGCTTTTTCTCAGTAACAGCTAAGTTTCTGCTGACCGTAAAGTAAGAAACGAAGAAATCAGTCTGTTATCCAGACCAACAAATAAAACATTTATGTCTATCCATGTTTAGCTGTAATCACCATTTGGGAGGGAGAACTAAGACAAACATTGCAATCACCTCGGACCATCCGGCTATTGAATTTTCAATAATCAAGTGATTTTGAGAGAGATGTGTTACAAAACCCAACAAAATGAACTTACAGTATTTGGTGTAACTTGGTGAATGCACTATCAAATTGGCTCAATACCACAATGCTATTTGAGTGGACAAGTCGGTAAAATGAAGTAAATGTCAAAATTTAATGCATTTGGCAAAGATTGTTGGCCAATATCTCAACATAATACTCTTTCTTCATGATTCCTGATATCAATCCAGACGAGATTACCTGTTCTCAATGAACGATAGAATGATCCCAAAGAAGAATGGAACCTCTTCCATGCTTGTTTGAAAATGGGCAGGGACTGTGTTCTTAGGGGAATGAGCTTCTCTTCGGAGTGGTGGTTCTTGGCGGATGTCAGACAAGACTACAGACACCTTGCCAATATCAATGCCGTTTCCCAGGGGGTACTGAGCTTTCAGTCCAGACCTTGCAAAGGCAGATTCTCTATTGGTCCCTATCATCTCCTTCGCTTCTTTACTACGTAGTTGTCAGGCCGAGAATTGTTTGAAACATGCCAGTGGATATTCTGCTCAACTCTTGGTGACATTCTTTCGGGTCTAGCAGATCATGGGAGATCCCAATAATCTTCAGCTTTAGAGCTTTATCAAGCTCCTTGGACTTGGCCATCCTTTTAATGCAACAGCAGCTACCTCAGTTTAAAGGGGTGGAGAAAATTCCAGTATCACTGGCTTTCATTACACTGACTAAAACACGTGCTGGAAGCTTCTGGAACTCTCGCGAAGCTTTTGAGAACATTTTGTGATGAAATGTGCTGGTCTAGTGATGTTAAAGGCCAAAAATTTGCGTTACAAATACTTTTGAACACTGCGTTTGAAGATATTACGCAATTTGAGATAAAAAATGACCAAATAATGCTGATTTCTTTGGTTTATTTGCATGAAAGGCGGCTTTTTTGTTTTG
Source organism: Tigriopus californicus (assembly GCF_007210705.1). Classification (NCBI taxonomy): domain Eukaryota; kingdom Metazoa; phylum Arthropoda; class Copepoda; order Harpacticoida; family Harpacticidae; genus Tigriopus; species Tigriopus californicus. The sequence continues at coordinate 12,279,528 of NC_081447.1, forward strand.
CTTCATACTTTAAGTTCGTCGGTGTTGTTGTTAAAACTGATCTTCTATCGAGAAAAACTGTTGGTTTTTTTTTCATGACGTTATGCATACTTTTGCGCCTGCCTGCAGACCATGGAGCTCGTGACGTACTCTATGTATTAATGATCTTCTTTGTACAAAGAACCATAAACTTTTATGTTACTCACGATGTGTGGAACCTCAAATATGCTGAATTTTGGACTTTTTTTCATTACTGCTCGTTATCCAAGTACCCTCTGGGACAAGTTGAGATTTATTCACATTTTGAAATGACGTACCTATAATACTGTCTTTCATAACTTGCTTTCCCAAAAAGGGACCTAATCATTAAAGAGACAACAAAATACAGTGGCTATATTGTTTTTCAGGTTTTGATGGAAATTCTCAAATCCATTGTGGCATTCTTCTAGTTCACAAACCCATTAGAAACCAGTTCGATTATATTGCTTTATGAATTTATAGCTTGGTTTAGAAAATGACACATGTACCTAAAAGCATTCAAAAAACTATCATTTTCAAAGTCGTATTCAATGAAATTCTCAAGGACACTTAGTTAGCTCCTGAAAATACTTAACATAGCTCCAAATTGTTCCCAGTTGCATCTAAACTCAATTTTGCAAACAAATAGTATAGATTTGCAATGTCACGAAGAAAAAATGTGCTTTTGTTTTTTCATTTTCTTTCTGAATCTAAAAGTAGCTCAAAATGTGATTTCACATAATTTCAGACATCGTAAAACTGTACTTTTTTGAAACCACATTTTACAAATGCTGTTACAAATTCTAATGGTGTTGCCATTCGAATTCTCAACTAAACATACGCAACTGGTGGTTGTTAGTGATTTGGACCTTTTTTAGAAGGAATACCTTATTGCAACTGAATCAAAAGCCCATTAGATAGGTTTTTGAAAGCCATAGTTTTCTGATTGGTTTAGGCATGCTTTTTTTCAACGTGAACTACAAATCCATTGAGAAAGAGAGTAAATGTTGTTCCTTCGGGTTTTGTGAAGTAGCAAAATGACACAATTGTGTTGCTTTGCATTTGTATGGTTCCACTCCAACACCAGCGAAGGCGATAGAGGAGTATTGGAAATTAGAGAATAGTTATTTGATTGCGAACAAGATTACCTCATTGAGCCAATTTTGGTAACGGTCAGATTACGAAGAGCATTGTTGATCTGTTTCACGGTTGTTTGTTCACGAGTTGATAGGGGCAAATTTCTATATTTTGTGCTCGTCTCGATCCTTTTGCCTTAACTAATTGGTTTGCTCACAAAGAAGACTTTCCTTTCCTCAATTTCGACCTGAAAAACTACTATTTAACTGACATAGACGGAACTTTCATTCGAGTGCGAGGAAATTTGATTTAACCCAATACCTTCAAATATTCTTCATAAAAACGTCAATAAAAAGTGAAACTAAAAGCAAGATTTTTCTCTATCCTGTATTATGTATAAATCCTTTCAAAATGAAGTTTCTTGTCGGGAAAATAAGCCCTCATCGCGGCAGGAGAATTGGAAAACGCCTCCATCAGTGAGTTTTATTTTTGGAAATTTGAGGCATTGTATCAGCAAGGGAGATGTGAAAAGGCAATACAGTAAAAATCGGATATAAGAGCAGCTTTGGGGCCATGAATTTTTGCTCTGATATCCGATATGCTCTGATATCCGATGTTCTAGCTCCGCGGCTCCAGAGGCAAAACTGATGACAGAAAACATATTTCTAAGCTATAATTTGATGCAGTTTTACGGTCCAAACAAAATGCAACCCTAAAATTCGAGAAAAATGTAACAAAATGCAAGGAGAGCAGTGTGTTGGTTGTATGTCTACGCACCAAATACGTAGGTGATTTGTCACAGAATTACATACTGGCTATGAAGTTTGAAAAAAAAACCAAGAGTTTTCCAAAGGAAGCACGTTTGACTCCTGAGTTTGTGGCAGCTTCGGTCAGGCTTATCTTGGACAGCTTATCAAAATAAGCAAAGAGCTTTTGCCTCTCCTTGATGGAAAAAGTGGTTCTGTTGGCAGACGCCATTATGAATGACCTTTCATTTTTATGAGAAATCGACTGAACCCTTTCTTTTATAAAATGGCTTAACCAGTTTCCATCCAAAACTTCTTTGTGGAGCGCGCGAAATAAAAAGAAATATTTTGCCGCCTTCAATTCTGCTCTTATATCCGATGTGCCCCAAAACTTTGTGCTCTTATATCCGATGCTACTTTACTATACTTTACTTTGTAATTTGATTCGGGGATTCACAATCCTGCTCTTATATCCGATGTTCTTATGTAAAAACTTTTACTGTATATGAGATTTGTGAGTGCAATACTCAGAATATTCATAACTGCAAGGTAAATATAATATCAAAATTGACATTTCAGTGTTCTGGGTATTTATGATGGATAAGACCATAAATTGAAACAATCTGGACCGATCCAGGACGTCTTTTCCGAATGGTCTAATAACTTTAATGTTGCATGGGAGCAGTATATGAAAGTATGCCTAATTATACTCAAGCTTGCCAAGTAAGAATCAGTAGTAAGTATCAACAATACAATGTTTTGATGAGCAACAACAAAATGATTTCTCATACTAATGGTGCCTTAGTTTTAACAGCATCAAAGCCAATTGGTGACAAATGTAAATCGCAAATCATTTTCATTTTTCCGTAACCTTGTTTTGCTTATTTTTTCACTTTTTATTGTTATTTTGAACACATAAAAATTACATGTTAAAGTTCAACATTATTGATCGCTTTCAAATCCTTCCTCCAATCATAAATTTTTGATCCAAAGAAGTAGGACATTATCCACGGGCCAAACCGAATATAGAAGCTGAGGAGATCCGATAAAGTTCTTAATCCGGGAGCTCCTAGATAGACGTTTTTGTCTTGCATGCTTCCCATGTAACTTGAAGGATCTCAGTTAGGGTTCTCAGTTCGAGCAAAAAATGGTACTGCCAGACGATCAAAAATCAAAACGAGTCTTGAAGTAACCCCTTGTTCGAGTCCAATTCAGACAGGGTCACGTTTTGACAGCTAATTAAACGTTTTTGATTTTGCTTATGCACCCACTTTTGCTGAAGTTCTTTAACCTAAAAAGCTGCCTTTCCGGTTCAGAACTCGTTACTACACAGGAGTTGAAGGATGAATTGATCAAGAATTCGGAGCTGGAATTTAAAATGAAGAAGAGTATTATATCATCAGTAACAAAGTTTTCAGTGTGCCTTGAAGAGTGAAGCATGAAAATTACATTTTACAGTTCAACATTATTGATCGCTTTCAAGTCTGCCAGTGGCTTTTGATTTAGCCTATCTACTTTAGAAGAGCTGCAAACATTAAACTTCAGGAGTTTAGAACGCAAACTAGTCAAAAACATATCTTTCAACGCCAGTCTCGTACAGGATAACAAAGCTTTGCGACGAGTTGCCACTCGGCTGTGTGAGAAAATTTGAAGTTCCTCAGGGTTCCATCCTTAATCTCTTTCATCTCTTTATGTATAAGGTTAATTTCAGGCTCTTCAAAAGATGTTTTATCAAAGCAGCTGATTCATTATTTCACTTGTTCATGCTCAATGTTCACTCACCATGAGACATGAACGGACTGAAATAATTCTGTTACTTACTTGCCAGACGTTGAACAAATGATTAAAATCTAAATGTCTCTTCACAGTTCAAGGCAAATTTCCTCTTTCCGTTGTTTCCTTTTGTCTTTGACACGATTTGGTTTAGAGAGCAGATGTTAGTCCTTTGAATTTGTCGCATTTCTAAACTTACCGAGCTGAACGATGAACAGATAACATGAGGGAGTCCACAAAGGCTCTATACATTTGCATAAATTTGTTTTTTTTTCCGAGCGGAGGGTGAATTTTATTTATCAAATATTAAATGCTTTATACTTTGGATGTCGTTTAAGATATTTTGATTTCTTGCTAAAACAAAATGTCATATAATCAAAAGAAAGATTTTCAACTGCCTTTTAACGGGATGTTATCTCACAAAAGCATGTTTCTGGATATAAACTAACATCCTTTTTGAGCGTGATCATTCCTGATCAGTAGAATGTACCAAAATATTCACTTCGAGCAAAAATGACAGACGTTTGACAATTCGGATGTGCGAAATAGCTGAGGGAAGAAAACCAGTTAGTGCAACCCTCTGGAATTTCTGCTCAACATACGAACAACATGCTTTGAATGAGCCTAATAACCATAGGGAGGGAAAATGTGGGCTTGAAACATTTTCATGGCTAAGAAGTATGGAAAGTGATGGGGTGTCATCAACAAAAAAACAAGTGGGTAACAAAGGACGCAATAGAAACTTTCTATTCTGCTTTCCCATTTATTGGCAAAAACATATAAACTTTCAAAATCATCTCATATCCTTACTCTTGCTTCCATGCCAATTTGTCGAAAATGAGCAGAAAAAAACACAATTCGCCTTAATGGCGTCACATGTCGACTTCGAAATCGACTTATTTTTCCACGGAAGAGTGCCTTCTGACCAAACGAGAGGATCTA
>NC_081447.1:12284113-12285926 GCF_007210705.1 Tigriopus californicus
TATCTTTTACCATGGGCCAATATTTTGCAATTACCCTGTATGAGGGCGAGATATGATACGCGTCCTCTTCATCGCCCAGGAAGGCACATGGTTCCAAACACCTGTGGTAATCATTTCTTATTTGAATCAATTTTGGATCTGAAGCCTGACGAACCATCCGCGCACGCTTTCTACCCTTCAAAGAAATTCCGGTGTGGAAGTTGTCAGTTTGTTTCGTCATTGGGCAAAAGAGGGCTTATTCAAAATGAAGTCTATTTTGGCCACTTTAGTCGTGGTTTTTCTGAGCCTTGGCTTCTCAGCTACAAAACAGGGTAACGGAACCAGATCCGGCAAAGGTTAGTAATTTTCCATTGACCAAGGTGAATGTTAAATAATGCTATTCTTTGTTTCTTCAGTGTTTTCGATTTTTCAAATAGTCAACTTTCCGGTAAGATACTTTTCTGTTCGAATGCCTTTTCGTTAGGTAACGAGTACATTATTTCTTTACACAGAATGATCCTTGCATTGGGTCAGCATCAAGAAATGGAACTTGTTACACATGTTAGAGCAAAAGAATCTAAGAGCTAATGCCTTTTCCATGTTGTCTACGCGACAGTAATTAAGTATTCAAATACTTATTTGAAGTCTTGGCCTTTTTAACCATTGATTGCTAGATAAATGTTAACACTGTGATTAAAAAGTCTGATCAAATTTCCATAGAGATTCCAAAAAACGCCTAAGCATTTTTGTAGCTCGCAAAACCACATGGAACAAATTTAATTGTAGTAAATGTCCAACCCAGGTTAAAAACTTGCATACAAGAAATATATGCAAAGTTATCATTTTCAAAAACCTATTGGATGAAATTTTGGACGAAATTTGGTTGTAGTTGAATTCAAATCAAAATATAATCTACGTAACCATGCTTTATGTAGTTATTAGGAAATTAACGGTTGTGTTTCATCAGCTTTTGCTTCACAATGCCCCCGGATATGTCTAAATTCATTTCAGAGACATTTAATGTAGATTTGCGATGCCATCAAAGTAATGAATATTAGTTCTCGTTTAATTTCAAAATAGACTCTATTTGAAATCTATTTAGGACTATTAAACCTACCCTAAGTTAAACAATCAATGAAAATTTCAAGACAATTAATGAGGTTTAAAAGATACACTGTTTATTCAGTTTCAACAAGGGTTTCAGAAAGAGTCCAAATTGCTAAAACAACCGCGTTGAGTGTACATGTTCCTTTTCATGCCAAGCAGGTTCAGATTTCAACATAACCTGTCCAGATCCTTCCAATTTTATTTGAAGTGTTCACATTTTACGGTGCCTAATAGATTTGCCAAATAGCCTAATAGATTACCACTAGAGGCGCCGTAACAAGGCAAACACTAAGTAGGAATATTTCATTTTCGTTCTCCCCGCAACTCTGATAATTGAATAGAATTCTTCAACTGATTTCAAATCTACTGGCTAGGAACTGTTGGATTTATAAATCCTCCTTGCTACCTTGAAGAGGCACAAAATGAGGTCAAAAATTGGGCCCAAACGTTGAAAAATTGCATTAGTAGGAACAAATAGTATAAGTAAGATAGTATAGCTAGCTAGATATTTCTCGAGATCACAGTTGGCTAGTTTGTTGTAAGATTGTGAAGATATTTTGTAGTGAACGCGTTTAGCACTATCTACATCGGTAAGGGTCTGGTGTTCTTTGACAATTTTTGTAGGGATAAACTACAAATGGCAACAAGGTATTAGCTCTTAATGCATGTGTTTCTTCTTCAAAATCCAAGTGGACGAATGCAACTCAAGAGGTAATAAAAGCCATCG
>NC_081447.1:12285977-12306733 GCF_007210705.1 Tigriopus californicus
GACTACACCAAACTCCGTCAGGCATGAGACCTGCTGAATGCCCTTACCTTCATCATCTAGTAATGGAGAGTCTAATTGAGTTAATCAGACATCCATAATTCTGACCCTTCCTACCCGAAACTAATTTTGTATCATCACCATAGGAAGAGATACTGACATTGCTACTATTACTTAGATTCTTAAGTATATATTGCATATTGTATACGCCACTCAAAAACACAGTGTGCAAGATTGAGTATAGGCTGAATGTAGGGGAAAAATCACAATTGGATATAAAAAAAACTCGATATTGCTAGGCGGTTTGGTTACAAAAGGAAGAATGTACAAAGAAAAAGAGGAAAGCATACTGACATCAAATCAAGCTTGCCATAACAGAAATTACAAGTCCAAAACAAGCATAAGGAGCAGAAGAGAAAGTACCAATTAAGTCTAAACAGTTCTTCCGGCGCGTTCCCTATTTGTAAAGGAGTAAACGGTTCTCTTGAGACGAGCCAATAAGGGAAGAGAGTTCCACGGATCCACGGTACGCACAAAAAACGAAGATGACTGCGAGGAAAGATTCGCAAGAGGTTTGTGAACCTTATTATCCAGATCACTCTTACACCATACGGATTCGATGCTCGGTGGAACAAAGATTCCTGACTAAGATGTCGCCGTTGAATGATTTGAAGAAGGTCACCAGGTCACTATCAGCCCTCCTCTTCTCCAACGAACGAAGGAAGACCCCACACGTCAATCCTGTGTGCATGATCCAAATTCATGGACTCCACCGCCAGCCTTCTCTGGACGGACTCCAGGAGTTTGGAAGCATATTTCAGGGCTGGAGACCAGGCGAAGGAGGCATATTCAGGAAGAGGGCGAACATAGGTGATGAAAGATGGGCGCCGGGTGGAAAAGAACCGTTTGATCATTCTCGCCCCCGAATTAGCACTACTGGCCACCCTGGCACAATGGGTTGAAAACGACGGCTTTCCATGAAAATGGATTCCCAGGTCTTTTACTACATCCATCTTGGAGCAATGAAGATGATAAAAGGGAGAGGGCCTCAAATGGAGCCCTGAGGAACACCCGACTTGACATCATGAATATCACTAAGGGATCCCTCGACCTTAACCAATTGCTTCCTACCACGAATGAAGCTTCATAACCAATCGAGAACCTTGCCTTAGATACCGAACTCATGGAGCCTGATAACTACAAGGCCATGATCTACCTTGTCAAAGGCCTTGGCAAAGTCAGATAGACTGCATTGACTGACTTATGACTATCTAGTCCCTGGGTTTTCAAAGTCTGGGTCGCGATCGATGATTTATTCATCATAGAGAATCACTTCAAAACATGGTTTTCCTGTGTTTGATTGGATTTCCTTTGAGATATAGTGACTGGGCTGAAATCGAAACGGGGCTGTCAGATTTGGGTCTCAAGCAAAACCAATTTGAAAAACGGGGCTCTAGCCCCTCAACGGTTTGTTCTATATGCTCAGTCAGATGGGTATCTATGCTGAAATATGCTCGAAACCCATGCTGACTAAGAAGACGGACATCATGGACTTCAAGAAACTTTACCAGTTTTAACTTCATGATCTTCTCAAACACCTTCGCAATATTCGAAGTGAGAAAAATCGGCCTATAGTTACTGAGGACAGACTTGTCTCCCCCATTAAAAATTGGAACAACATGAGCTAGCTTCAGAGAAGATGGATATTTGCCCTGATCCAAGATCCAACGCATCAAGTACGATCATCAACTCGAGCATGCTTTTTAGAGTTGAAAGTGGATCAAAAGGCTGGAGCAAAGTTCCTCAAAAACTGAAACTAATTTAGCAATGGCTGCATCTATGGACGATTCCTGTTTCAGAATTGAAATCAGGTCAATTTCTTGTAATCTTTCCATAATCAACGGCCAATGTTCATCTTTGAACTTGAACTTAGCCAAACCGACCTTTTTGGCCGGTTTTACTCTAGAGCACGCCGGCTTTTGAGTAATGGTCGACCCTAACTCGAGAACATGATGATCTGACGGATTACTAGGTGTCACATGATCAGATCAGGGTCATTGGACAAGAGCAAGTCAAGAACGCTATTCGCTTTGGCGGCTACACCAACATGCTGAGAGAGATTGCGCAAGATCGCAAATTCCTCCAGTTTAACGAACGATTGGGATGTCGATTTCGAAATGGGAATGTGCCCATCGGGACAATTTTCACATTGTACGACGCTAGCCGGAAAATTAAAGTCCCCTACAAATAATACCTTCGAGCAAACTGCCGGATCCAATTCATTTCCAGTGAATTGGAGAGCTGACATAAAAGAGCTTACTGAACAAGAAGGGGGCTTATACATCGTTACAATGGACATATCAAGTCCTCGGATATGACAAACTAGGGCCTCTACTTCTCCATTCAACTTTTGTACATGACTAATGTGCAAATCATTCCTAACATATAGGCATACACCCCCATGTGAGAAAATGGAATTATCAGAACGTGCCCTATCACAACAAACTAAGTTGAAACCAGTTCTTCATCTAGGATCCCTGGTCGAAGCCAGGTTTCTGTTAGAGAGATGAATGAAATTTCTCTCTCGACGGCTAATTCTTCTAAAATCTTATCCTTTGATTCGTCTTTTTAGAAAACTGACAATGCACGTTCAAATATAGCCCCTTTACGGGCCTCTCTTTTGACGGACCAAGTTCACAAGATCTTGGACCATCCTCTCCAAGCGTAAAAATCCCTCTTATCAACAAAGCTCCCTTCTACTGGAGCCAAAGCATGGGCAAATGGGGATGGTTGGGTTTGGGAAATGGGTTGGGTAGCTACATTTCAATAGGAACGTATTTTGGGAATAGGGGTGGGGCAAGGAATATTAGAGAGGAGAGTGTAGTAAAGTAATAGTTAAGGAAGGGGGGTGGGGCGGGATTAGGTTTAGGAATAGGGTCAGCTCTAAAACTACGAAACTGAGCTATCCTATTTCTCGCCTTTCTTTGCGTCCCTTTTACGTGGACGGATATGCACCGTTCATTAAAGCACGTCTTAAGTCTCTATTGTATTTCTCAAGGCCGAACTTGAAAAGCTTTTGACACCATTTAGGGTGGTCAAACAAGCCTTTTCTTTCATCAGGAGAAGGTTGCTTCCGGCAAACAGGACAGACTGTTTTCTCTACAGCTGTCCTTTCCTGTTCTATTTCAAGAGGAGGTACTACTTCAATCTCTACATTGGTCAAATCAGTCGACTTCTCAACTACTGGGTGAGCCTGTTTATCAAGCAGCACCCTGGTTTCATTGACCCAAACAACTAAAGCCTCTACAATAAACAGCTTATTGACTACGGAAGGATCCTTCCCTGCTAAGACCAAGTCCAAACATTTTTGCTAACTTTTCCACAAATAGTTTCCATCATGAATGCAGAGGATCTATCTATGAGCAGCAAAATGAAGAGACCAAGAATGAGAAGAAAACTAAAAAGCTATGCAATCTTGTCCTGAGATTCAGGACAACGAAGCAAAATAGTAATGAACTTCTTTACATCAAACTAAACATACAAATCTAAGATGGAGATAGTAAACAAGAAGTAAGGATCAGAGAAAAGCAAGGAATCAAGAACATATGTAAACTACGAGAGCAACACAAAAACACAGAAATAAACTCAACAAATTGGTCTAACACAAAATGAAATCAATTCACTGATAAACAATAAATTCTAACTGCCAAGGACCAATACAATCAAACTAAATAACTACACATAACGGTTTGGAACTAGAGATACTACAATTTACAAATCAGAAAGAAACTGCTAAAGCTAAACATAAACATAAATGAGCAAAAAACTTCAAGGCAAACTGCACAGTTCAATCTACTTTATTCATCACAAACACACCGCCTATCAGCTGTCTTGCTCCGTTAAGAAAAGTGGGGAAATTGTTGGGCCAATAAAAAGGGGGATATTCACATAGGAAACAATGGGTTAATAGTTACTGCTCGATGTCTGGCGCATTGGTCCAACGGAGATGCTCGCATGACGTCCACTCGACGGGATTAAAGGTTCACTAACAGAGTGACGAAGTGCTGTACTCAGACTCGGCACTCCCCAGATCCTCTTGCTCTTCTGGTCGGCTTCTTGGGTTTCCTCCTCCCATACGATGACGATCTCTGTCCTTCGAAACATTTCCCACTTCTTAGCACCATAACGATGGCAAAGTCCCAGCACTTAACAATGGCAGGTAGTTCCTCCTCGGAGAGGTTCAAAAACTGACTTCTCTCCTCGAGCTACAAATTCAGACCTGTCCTTGTTGAAAGATGATGGGTTACTCTCTTCTCCTCGAGAACCAAAATGTGACTACTGGTTCTAACACATTCCTCATTGGATCTGAGAGGGTTGTGATAGCCGGTTTTGGTAGACCGGGATTTCCTGTTTCTCCTCCCTTCTAATATGTAGCCGACATTCCTCACCCATGGTTTTAGCTGGGCTGACCAGCCCCTCGGGTACTGGAGCTTTTCCTTGGTGATAGGAACGATGTAGAGATTTTTTTACTCCGAATCCCAAAACTTTTTAATGAGACTGGTTCCTGTGGCATCGTCCATCTTTGATCAAGGGCTGGAGAAGCTAGTTGTGATGGATTACGACGGCTCTGCGAGCATTGGGTTGGGATTTGGTTGACATCTGGCCCCCAAACGGACACAGGTTGGGCAATCCAACGACTTCGCAGTTTTCAAAAGACGTTGCCATACATTGTCTCAACACTATTCAATAAACCCAATTCCGTGAACAATCATTCATTCTGTATATCAGTTATCCATATCATATCAGGATGATGTACTTTATTGTGTACGGAACACAGGGCGAGGCTGAGGAAGAGAGCAGGTTCTCCACTTCCAACCTTTGGTGGGCTAACACGGCGCTCCTCATAGACTTGTGATATGCAATTCTTGCTAGCGCATATTGCTCCCAAGTACCAAATGTTTGGCTCGTTGTGGCACTTCGCAGTTTTTGGGAGCATTTGACCCCCTCAGCTCTCGATGGTAGGGGCTGAACCACGGGATCCTGAGTCCTCCTGTCCTCCTCTGCACTGAGGAGGACTCTTTGAATACTTGCAAAATGCCTTGGGCCACTGCATCTGCATTGGTCACAATCTCGGTGTTGATGGATAGCTGCAGGGCTTCAAGGTGTGCCGCACACTTTTGTACATTGACCACGCATCTCCCATTTCGAGTCACACCCAGATGATGGAAATTTCTGGGCATCTTGAAAGGTTGCTGAATAAGATGAAGGTGATAGAGGCGGCCAGGGGATGGACGAAACTGGCCGGAGATGGCATAATTTCTAATATGAAAATGTGGTCAAGTACAGAGGACCCTGGAGTAGGTGGTGTCGGAGCGCAGAGTGATTCTCCATTGGCTCGGGATCTGGTGAGCTCGGAAAATCCACTTGACTCAGGACGGATGTTAAATCACCACCAATGATGATTTTCTCCAGATTCTTTGCCTTCTGAAGGATGGATGTGAGGTCCGAGACAAAATCATCATAGTCAGTGGTTGGCTGATAGTAGACGCCAATGATGGTGAAGCCTGGGCATCCATGGCTATGTGATGAGGAAGGACGAAGAATGATGGGTTCAAAGCGTTTGGTAATAGAGCTTCAACCAACCGCTGGGTCGACCACGCCCAACAGACTTCCTGCATGGACCACGAAGTACTGTTTGTCAGGAAAGCAATTTTTTTGTGTCTCTCCTTGGTGACCCTTGGCTCGGATAAGAAGTGAAGGCGTGTCCTCGGATCTTGTCAAGACACCATCCAGCTTCAGCTTCTCGCAGAATGGTCGCCCGTCCATGACAATTCAGGAAGCAGCCGACAACCGGTTGATTCCCTCCTCTCCCCTTGGTACACTGTTGCCGCCAATGCCGATTCCTCGCAATACCGAGTTTGTTCAATTCGACCTAGATAAAAGAGATCACTATGGCCATTGAGAGTGGATAGTGATGGGATTATTGGGAACAGAAGAGGATTCGAGGGCTAGAAGCTCACGTCTTGAAAAAGACGTGGGCAGGGGATATGGGAAGAGGAAGGATTGGAAGGGGAGGTGTACTGAAAGGACATATCACAGATTCATGGGGGGGGGGGGGGGGCATTGTTCAACGGCGTGGGCCCGCTCATTGGTATCACAGTTGGCACTCATTTAACTACTTAGGACTACGAGAGTTCGCTCCAGCTTTTCCATCCTCCAAATCGCCACATAGATTGCGTTTGGGCCAATAACATTGAAGCTGTCCCAATAACACCGACTGTCACGTTTCCATTGAAAATTCCGGTTTGGGCTGTTATCAGCCATCGGGCGGTTTCTAAATTCCCTTTTATTCACAAAAAAGTCTGTGACTACCGAGTATCATGTTGATGAAATATTGTCAAAGTCATTATTGCCAGCTTTGTCAAGGACTTGCAAAAATGATTCCATTCTTGAATAAAAATTGTTGCTTGATCCTTCAAGAAGAATTTTCTAACAAGACAACGCCCCTGCACACACTTTGAGGAAGGCACAAAAACGGGTTTCAACAATATTTGGGTTGTTTATGGAGCAAGAGCATATGGCCTGCCAATAGCCCTGACTTTTGTGACTCCTTTTGAAAATATGCAAGCCTTGCTCCTGGAGCAACTCATTAGCGGAGTACCAGCGACCCCTAAGCAAACCCCAAACCCTGGTCCGAAATCTGAAAAATTTGGGGAGAAGGATCTCGCCAGACGTCTTGGAAAAGTTATGTACTGGAATGCCTAAACGAATTCTAAAATGCATTTGACGGCAAAGCCGTAATATTGGAAAATAAACCATAGTTTGTACTTCTAAGTATGGGTGATTTATTTGATAGTTGTGTTATAAAAACCGCCATCAATTCCTGGACATACTGTATGGCTGGCAAGACGACTATTAACTAATAGTCGAATATTGGATCATATCGGGGTCATTGGAAGAGACCAAATCCCCTTTTTTTCTTCCCTTTTGTGGATTTTCCAATATGCTTGGAAAGAATGCGCAAGATCACAAACTCCTCCAGCTTCTTGAAGGACTGAAATGTCGATTTCAAAGTGGGAATTTGCCCATCCGGACTATCTTCCCACTCTACCATGCTAGCTGGATAATTGAATGTCTGACTTTGCCACGAGAAACAAACACAGATCCTTTGTTGGTAGTCTTATTGGACAGTCCAAAAAATATTTACTCTCCAATAATACCTCGGTCTGTTGACACACAACTGTGCTGTCTCAGTTGCTGAGAGTGGGCTTCTAATGGATGGAGGTCTGGTTGGGTGTATCCTAATGGTGTATGAAACATACCCATTTGCTAGAAAGGGCACCCTTGAAAACATTCCAATTGGAGTAAGGATTACCATGGGAATTTTCAAAATTATCTATTGTAAAATTTTTTCAACCCTGAAGAATCATAAATTCAACATAAATAATCTACTTGTTATGAAATAAAGTATGACATATTTGTAGAATAAATCTTTATTTTAGTGATCCTGGATGCATCTGATGAATGTCATATTGCTCTCTTTGACTTCAGCGGCGCCAGTGTCACCCGACAATTCGACATTAAAGGTAACTCCCGAATTTGCCATGCTGTATTGCAATCAATCAATGCAATATTGCTATCAAGTATTACTTTCACTTTCCAGGTTAAATCAGAGCTTAAAAGAATTGCGTTCACTGTACTTCTGTTGTTATTTCAGTCACCCAATATGCTTGTGGAGATGAAACAGGAGGTAAGCAAGCCGGAAAATAGAATTCCTATTATAATATAAGTTTGAAGGAGAATGCTTGGTTAGAATTCAAGTTTAGTCAAGACATGTTAAACAGGTGCTGAGTTATTGGAGCTCAAGTGCGTTAGTATTCGCCGAATTTAGCCCCAAACCACCACTGTTATGTTAAATCAATTGCCCAGACGATTATTGATCAATGGTAAACTGAATAGATCAAGATGCCCAGAAATTTCCAGCGTCTGGGTGTGACGCGCGATGGCAGGTGCGTGGTCAATGCACACAATGCGCGGCTCAACTTAAGGCTCTGCAGCTATCCGCAAATACTGAGAACTTGACCAATCTGACTGCAGTGGCCCCAATGGATTTTACAAGCATTCAAAGAGACTTCCTCGGTGCAGAGGAGGAGAGGAGGACTTTCATATACTTGTGGGCCATGTTTACCCCATAAGGATTTGAATTGTAACTAACTTGTTTATTGACCAGTACTTTTATATGGGCATGACTAGAATAGCTTGAACAAGCACATGCTCATGCTCATTCGATAACATTTCCCTAATTGGAAGGACTAGTACCATAGTCAACTCCGGGTCCCGGTCTATTGGTCCTTCATTAAAGGAATCCGTCCTCCACCAGAGGAATCCGTCCTCCACCAGAGGAATCCGTCCTTCACCAGAGGAATCTGTCCTCCACCAGAGGAATCCGTCCTCCACCAGAGGAATCCCTCCTCCACCAGAGTGATTCGTTCTCATTAAGGAAGTCATAGACTAGTCAGAGACATCCGGGATCCGGCCTCCTCCAGAGGCATTCGTCCTCACTTAGGATTGGCCCTCCCACACAGGGGACTTGTAGATCGACTAACCATAGGGGTCACGGAACAGCCCTTTCACACAGGAGGCTAACAGATCATCCTAACCTACTGATTTTGGCTCACTAGCCACTTGCCAGGGGCACGGCTCCACTTTACAAGCTTGGCCCCTTCATCACGGTGAGCCTCACATGCTTGATCTTTCAAACAAGGAGAGCTACTCTGGGTGAACACTGATTGTCTCTATTCTTACCCATTTTTTTGCATCTATGTACTTTTGCTGTTTGCAATAATCACTCATATCTTAGTTGCTCATCTGGAAACTTCAATGTATTTTACTGTTCTCATCCTGATCCTTATCACTCCCACATAACATGGCGCTGTTTTAGTTGTCGGGCAAAGCCCTCAAACTTCAATCTCTAGTACTCCAACCAAGCGACACGTTTATCGAACACCCAAAGGAGCTCGTTGTCTACCCACAAACCTTCAACACCATTTCTGAAAAAAATCATTGAACAAATGGCTAATTGTTGGGTGCAAATTTCAAAGAATTGGAATTTGGTCCATGATCTGAACAAATCGAAGGCCGAAGTAGACAGGCTTTAGCGCTTACTTGGAGAGGCTGAGCACAAAATGTATGAGATAATAGATCTATACAATAATGTCGAATTGGAAAACAGAGTAGTTGAGGCCAAAGCAGAGGCTATCACGGAGGCCAAGGTCATGGCCACTAACGAATGGACCACTAAAATCAGTGCAGATGCAAGACTACTCATGTTTCGTGCTCCTCTAACCCATGATGCCCCTACACATTCCACTATGTCAACTTCTTCATTGGTCCAATCCAATTTGTCCGCCTGGTTGAACATGTTAGATCCGGCCTTAAAGATGAAATGACTTTGATCCAGGTCATGTGTGAGAATGGCAAGGGGAGTATTGTCATTTTGGGTTTACCTGACTCTAGTGCAGCATAGACGGTTCTTCCGACCTCTTTTTGCCCAGAACACAAAACCCTGGGCCCGTCTCACATTCTGCTTAGAGCAGCAAACGGGACGCTACCCAGAAGCCTGGACAAGTTCAATTTACTGGCTGCGTCAGAGGCGGTCCCCAGGCCAAAATCTGCTCGATAATTTCCCTGGATATCCGCCATCTTTGGTAAGGGGGAACTCCAGGCTGTGGGAATCCTACCCTTCGATTTCCCCGTTGTACATTGTTGCCGTCCCAAGGAAAAAGCACTTGCTGTTGTGATCACCTTGGAGACCAAGGCCACCAGCAGGAATGGGGCCACCATCAATCCCGAGAAGAATCTCTAATTGACTACAACGCAACGGGAGGACATCAAACGAGCAATAGAAAGACTCAAAAGCAGTGGAATGTAGGAAAAGGTCCTCTGGCATTTCCTTGTCGATTCTGCTGATGTAATGGTCTCATCTATTTAAATGCTGCTGGCTTCGTGTTTGGCAACCTGATGGAAATCGAAATTTGTTTCAACAAAGGCGTAAAACCATATCAAGTGACGACTGCTTGATTGATCCCCATCCACCATGAAAAGCCAGCCAATAACCTTTGCCAAGAGCTTGTAAAGGCCAGCATGATGACGAGGTGCACTGAAACTATGACTTGGTGCGCCCCCGTTCATTTTGTGCGGGGGAAGGTTAGGCTAGTTGTTGACTATTGAAGACTGAATCAGCCCACCTGAAGTCCAGTCCATCCATTTTCATCAGTGCCTGATTTAATGCATCAATTCTTACCCAAGAATTGTTGGTTCTCCAAGCTGGATGCCGTCCATGGATATTTCCAGGTGCCCTTGGACGAGGAATTGTCATATCTATCCTACTACCAGATGGCAAATACCGTCCCCTGGTAACATTTATGGGCTGGAAGGGCTTTGGAGACGTATTCAGTCTCCGCACCGATCTGGCCTAAAAAGGTCTGAAACACAACGAGTGGATTGCAAAAATCGTAGATGACATTTTTGTGCAAGCCATGACTCTATCTGAGTTATTGGAGCGACTCTACATTGTCGTGCAAAAATGCTGCTAAAACAGAATCAAGCTATCCATCAATAAGTTTGAGATAAGAAGAAGAACCGTTAAGTTTGCCGGATTCATAGCGTCAGATGACGGAATTAAGCCAGACCCGACCAAACTGGAAGCGCTGAGGGCCTTCCCAAGCCCAAAATCAGTTACGGACCTCTTGTTCTTCCTCAGCCTAGCTAAGCAGTTGGGAGCAGTCTTACCGGACCTATAACACGCTACGGTAAGAATCCACAAGTTGCTGAAAAAAGGCATGGTTATGGTTACCCCAGTACGAGTCCAACTTCTGCTAAGCCAAAGAAATATTGACGTTATATGTTTTGTCACCAGCACGAAAAACTATGCAACAGTGCAATTGAAGTTGAGTGCGGTATGGTTTGTTGTGCAGAAATGCAACTGTTTTTTCCAAGGGAGTCCGAAATTTGAGGTCATCAATGATCATTGACCTTTGCTCGGCATATTTCAGAAACCATTGGCAGTCTTAGATAATACTTGATTACAGAGGCTCTGGGAAAACCTTGACCAAAACTCCTCAGTAACGTGTTCAGCCGGGAAGTCATCTGATTACTGACTCCCTTAGGTGCTTTCCCTTGTTTGCGGCCGATCCCTTGCTCAACATTGCCTTGCAAAATTTGGATCAACGACACCTTGAGCTAATGGCCTGGAGAATTAAGAATCCGGACCCTCCTCAGCCTTGCACGGTTTTCAAGCACTAGTTGCTCGGCAAAAAAACAAAACCAAATCTGCCAATCTTCAAAAATGCATATCTTGCCACCTTGGGGACCGCTCACCGTCCGAATTACTGTCTTTCATGGAACGAGTGTGGCCAGACAAGCGACCCGCATCTGATTCTGAGGCATTTCAAGAGCTATTTATCATGAAATTGCCTTGCTCTATTCAGGAGACAAAGCTCTCAAGGCTGATGGAGAACTGGCTCAAATTTGCCACGCTAAGGATGACGCACCTTTTGCGAACATTAATAGTATTTCACTGTCAACGGATGAGCCTGAGGAAATGATCGACGCCAGACCATTCTTGCTGCTTACCATAAAGAACTCCCGTTGCAATCAGCAGCTAAGAGAGCCACGGGTACTCGTCAGACAAGTGGAGGATATCTCCAAGAAAATGGCTTAATCCTTTGTTGGTACCATGCCATATACGATAAGCAAGCTCGACAGTGTCGCAAATTTTGTGCTCACTATTCTACCAAATTCCATGACAAATCTGCCTCCCCGGGAAACGAGAGCAGCGCCCGCTCGCCAATAGGCGCTTGCGGACGTGGTTCTCACTCCTCTCCCGCCTTCACCATCAACTTACCTCCTGGATTTTTTTATTCATCATGCCCCCGTTGTGTGCGTGTTTATGATAAAATTTCGAATCGAACAATTGTTGTTGATTCAGGCGCTTCATGGTCATTGCTGTCCCCTACTGAGAAGGATAAGAAACAATACTCTCCCCGGATGGATTTGTTTCATGGTGCCAACGGATCTCCCATCAAGTGCTACTTCACCCGCACCATGACTATCTATATTGGTCTTGGTCGTCAATTCGCACACAATTTTTTTATTGCTAACGTATGCGATTCCTTAATCGGCTATGACTTTTTAAAAGTGCAACAACTGTTTGTTGATTGCTCTGATAATGCCCTGGTGGACAAATACTCTTCTCGCCGCAAACGGGGAGAACCTTGTAATCCTATCAATATTGTGTGCACCTGTTCTAACTCAGACAAACTGATTCAAAACCTTGTTTGCCACTTCCCAAATGTCTTAGAACCTGACTTCAAGCTACCTTCACAACACAATGTTGAACACGTCATTGACCGTGTTCCGTGTTCAAAAACCTGAGGGTTCTTGGGGGCTTCGCGGCGATTTCCGCGGCCTTAATAAGTTGGCTATGCCCGGCTCTCACCCTTTACAGCACATTGGGGATTTTGCCAATGGTCTTTCTGGAGCAACTATATTCAGCAAGCTTGGTCTTCACCGGGTATTTTACCACATTTCAGTGGCCCCCTCATCACGTTATCTGACGGCTATTACAACACCCATGGGCCTCTTTGAATTTATCTAAATGCCTTTTGGGCTGCGCAAGGCCCCACAGGCTTTCCAAAGGTTTATCAATGCAATAACTCGCAATTTGGATGGGGTATATGTCTACGTGGACGATATCTTGGTGGCTAGTACTTGTGTTAATGCTCACTTTCAGCACCTGAAACGTCTTTTCCCGCGGCTAAATCAATTTGGACTTGTTATCAACACTTCAAAAAGTGAATTTGGGGTGTCAGAACTCCATTTCTAAGGGCACCATCTCTCTGCTACAGGACTTCGACCTGTTTTGTCACGAGTGAACGCCATTCAGGAATATCCTATACCAGCTGACGAGAAAAGTCTCCATCGATTGTTAGGAATCATCAATTATTATAGATAATTTATCCCAAACGCTGCCGCTCTTCAAGAACCTTTGCATTCCATGTTGCGTAACCAAACCTCAAAGAAAGGAATCAAAAAGCTCGTTTTCGCGTGTGGCGTTTGAGAGCTGCCAAGAACAGGCCTTTGTTTCTGTTTAAGAATCCCTGGCTATTTTGGCAACTTTGTCATTCCCAGATCATTCTCGTTTCACTAGGTTGTGCACGGATGCTTCCGACGTAGCTGCAGGTGCTGTCTCAGAGCTGGAATTCCCGTCTGCAGGTTGGAAGCCACTGGCGTTTTTTAGTAGGGGCTTCCGTCCAACCGAAAGGAAACATCCACTCCACAGTTAATGCCAAAAAGTTTGAATCTGGACGGATGACATGGACATTATTGGAAATATCTGAAATTACCACGGATGTACATCACGTGCTGCGGTGGCTAACGTGCCTGCTGATACCCTCTCACAAACACTCATTGCGCTAATTGCTCTCAATGATATCATTATCAAAATTGCAGCTGCTCAAAAAGATGACCAAATGGCTGATACTAAGATCGCCCGTTTTCGCCTCATTGTGTCATGGCTGAATTATATCCCAATGTGTTTGTGATTGTGGACACTCGTGGCCCCACCTCTCGCCCTGTCGTTCCAAAACCAGCCAGAAAGATGTTTTTGCTCTACTCCACTCAATATCCCATCCAGGTGTGAAGGCAAGATGAAAACTACTATCGACCAGCTACGTGTGGCCTATTTTGGCAAAGGACGTATCAAACTGGGTACAGGTTTGCCCAGACTGTCAACGATCAAAAGTAACAACTCATTCCCGAGCGCCTCTCCAAAGCTTCAATCCCCCATCGTCGAAATCTGCAGAATTAAATGTGGATATATTTGGCCCATTGCCAGAGCCAGAGAGTCGGGAGTTCTGTTACATGTTCACTGTAGTTGACCGGTTCTCGAGATGGTGTGAAGCCCTGCCTATGACCAATGTTGAAATGCATAATTGTATTTCTACCTTTTTGACCGGATGGGGCTCAACGATATGGAGTACCCTGCTCTCTCACAACAGACAGAGGCTCACAGTTTACTCCCGGCGCTTGGTGGGATGTGATGCCATTCCTCGGGATTCATCCGAAACTCACCACGGCCTGGCACCCACAAGCCAATGACGCTGTCAAAAGATTTCACCGTGATTTGAAATCAGCCTTGATAGCCCGAGGTCAATCCGGAGAGTGGGCAGAAGAATTGCCATTTGTCTTGCTAGGGCTGCGGAGCAGTCCAAAAGAAGAACTGGGGTGCTCTACAACAGAAATTGGTTCTGGTGAAACTCTTTGCCTCCCGGGAGCATTTTTCGACCATCCTCCAGGCGCAACATTTACAACCATAATTACGTTTCGCCGTCGTGGCAATCACGTGTGGACAGACAGAGCTCTATACACAAAGATTTGCCTCCACAAAGAGCACCTTTGTGTAGGAACGCGTGTAAGGAGTTAAAGCGTCTTTGCAACCACCTTACAAAGGTCCCTTTCGAGTACTGGAGAGAAACCAAAAATTCTTTGTGATTGATCGTGGGAATGGCCGCTCAGATTCCGTGTCCATTGACCGCTTAAAACCTGCTTACGGAATAGACGATGTCCTTCACTCCTGCCGTCAGCCTCAAACTTATACTCACTGTGGCAGTCCATCTTTTCGACCATACCGACTGGCTGACGTTTAATTAATCAGAGATTAATAGTGGGGTTTGATACAGGTATGTGAATACCATCTTGTCCAATGCCAACGGACATGAGACAGCAACCTCTCTTGCCCTTTAGCCTTAGCTAATTATGCCCCTTTCAAAAAATTCCCATTTATAGTAAGAATAATGCCATATTGACAATTCCACCTTCGGCCTTTTGCCTTCGCTAGGGGGCGGTGTAAAGGGCCGTGATGGCATCCACGAGGATTATGAGGTTGAGGGACAAATTAGAAGTAAATAAATAGTTCGTTATTGGAGTTAGTCGATGATACACATGTGTTTCTCCCAAGTTCCTCGAGACTCTCACAAGGGCAACGGATCATCATGTTAAGTTCTGGCTCAAGACTTGCAAAGAAATGAGCCTGTTGTTGAGACAGACTGCCCAGAAGAAAGAAAAAAACCCTTGAGAAACTGACATTATACTTTTTGCTTTTGCTTCTCCGCTTTTGGTATATTCACTATGCTCTATACAGTGGGGGAGGAGTAGTATTCTATGGTTCTGGTTGTCTTTCCAGTTAAATTTCCTGTTAAATTCCCAAGCAGATCTGACGTATGTCCTTCTTCATGCCATGGCAAACAAACCTGGCAGAGATGGCACGTTGGCAAGGTCGTTCTCTCGAGTGGGAGAAGCCATGAACTGCGCCAAAAACCCGCTTCGTCCATTGAGGGGGGCACGAATGGGCGAGGTTTGCCAGTTGAAATGTCACAAAGGACCGTGAAAGAGCATGCCTTGATTGGCACATCCTCAAGTTGCAGGGCCGAAAGTGTGGTACGGTAAGCGGCAACGTTCGCTGAGTCGACCTGGTCAGCAGCGAGTTGGCGGTAGTTGATTGTTGGCAGGGCGACGGCGGCCGCGGATACGGCGCGGGATAGGGTGTCGGCAACGACATTTGATTTGCTATTGATGCGTTGAATGGCAGAGGTGAACTGGGCAATGTAGGAAAGATGTCTGGTTTGTCTTGGAGATTGGTCAGTGTCACTGGCAAGGGCATAGGTAAAGTGGCATATGATCCGTGTAGACAGTGAAATGCCGTCCGTCCAGATGATGGTAGAAATAGTAAATGGCCGCATAAATGCCGAGCAGCTCCCGGTCAAAAGCACTATATGCTGCAGTGTCAAGTTTTCTGGAAAAAAAACGAAATCAGGTTCCAGGAGCCGGATGGATCCTGTTGGGCTAGTTCATCACCAAGGGCGACATTGGAGGCATCAACAGTGACGGAGGTGTGTCAATCCGGGTAGGGGTGGTGAAGCAGTGTGGCTCTCATGAAGGCTTCTTTGGCCAAATTGAACGCAATGTCACATTGAGCTGTCCAAATGATTGATTTGTCAAGGCCTGGGATGCAGGGGGTGTAGTTTGTAAGCAATGCCGGGAGGGAATCACCTGTAGAAATTCCCCATGCCAAGGACCTGCTGCAGCGCCCCCTTGGAATCTGGGACTGGGATGTTCCTGATGGCATCCACCCGCGAAGGTAACGGGGTGACTCCTGCGGCCGAGACAAGATGGCCGAGGTGTTTGAGTTCTTCCAGCCCAAAAAGGAACTTCTTCTTTTTGATAGTGATGCCATTTTTTTGCAGAAGGCGGAAAACAGTCCGGAGATGTGAAGCGTGTTCCTTCGGGGACGAGCTTGCAACCAGGATATCATCCAGGTAGACAAAGACGAAATTGATGGAGCGCAGCATCGTGTCCATGAGCTGCTGGAAGGCTTGGGCAGCGTTCTTCAGGCCAAAAGGCATCCTTAAAAACTCAAACAAACCAAAAGGGGTAATAATGGCAGCCTTAGGGATGGCAGGAGCATGGACAGGAATGTGGTAGAAGCCTCTAATGAGGTCTATCATGGAGAAAAGTCTTGAATGTGCGGCAGCGGGTAATGGTCGTCGACGGTGGCCTCATTGAGGCGGGGGAAGTCGCCGCAATGGCGGAAGCCGCCGCCGGGTTTTGCCGCAATGTGCAGGGGGGATGCCCAGGGCGAGTCGGATCGTCGAATCACCCCAAGGTCCTCGAGTTGGCGGAATTCCTCCTTTGCAACAGCAAGTTTGGCCTGATCAAGGCGGCGGGCTCAGGCATGAAGTGGTGGACCTTTGGTCAGGGTATGATGTTCAACCGGGTGGATACCTTTGTCTTTTGGATGAAAGCGTGGGACCAGGAGGTCACGGAAGTCATCCAAGATTGCTGCAAATTGATTAGAACGAACTTGGTGGAGCCAGCTGGGCATGGGGGCACTGTCTTTTGGGCACATTGGGATGATGGAGTTGCTGTTGAGGGCAAGCCAGTTGGCGATGAAGAAGTCAGCACCAAGAATTGGCTGGTTGACCTGAGCAATCCTAAAATCCTGCCGATAAGTTTGTCCCCTGCTGAAGGTCAAGGTCAGGCTGCGTTTGCCATAGGTGGGAATGGCCGATCCGTTGGCGGCAATGAGGTCAGCAGTGCGGGTTAAAGATTTGTCGCGGGGCGATGTGGGAAAGACAGATTCATCCACTGCAACTGCAAGTGCCTGCCTTGCAGTTGCGGGCTTGGTCGCCATAGTGGTTGTGGAAGTAACAGAGGTCGGGGTTGGACGGTCTAGGGCCGGGCCTGCCCGATGCGGCGTTACCAGGGTGCGTGGCGTTCACAGTTTGGTGAAATTCCGGGGCACGCCGCTTCCGTGATGCAATAACTTTGTCAGCCTCATTGGCAAGGGTCTGGAGGGTGGTGGCCAAGGTGGAGGCCGAAATGTCCTGGATGTCATTGGGAAGTTGGGCAAAGAAAATTGCCCGCATCAGGGTGCTGGGGTCCGAATTGAGGCTGTACATGTGTCGCAGCAGGTCCATGGGCTTGTGATCCCCGAGCCGTTGAGGTGGAGTAACTCCGTATCCTTCTCAGCCTGAGTGCGGCCATAAGCTTTGATGAGGGCAGCTTTGATGGTGGGGTACTTATCGGTCAAGGGCGGGGTTAATAGCAGTGCGGAAACCTGGGCAGATGTGGAGTTATCCAGGGCCTGGGCGACATAGTGGAACTTGGTGAGGTTGCTGTGATAGGCGGAGTTCGGGTGGCGAAGCTGAACTCAGTTTGAACAAACCAAACCTCGAGGTTTGAGGTCCAGAACTGTGGTAGCTTGATGGACACGGCACTAGCGGCGAGGGTGGCGGCGGCCTCCTCTAGTGGGGTGGCAGTCGCGGGCGCGGAACCGCCGAGTTGCCGGATTGCCTGGGCGAGGTCGGCAACGTCAGTGGCGGCTAAGGGCATCGTAACTTAACGGGGTCACTCTAAACTCTAAAGTTGCTCAAAAGATCTATCAAATGAAGCAAGATCGTATTTTCTGTTGAAAAGGTCCCATGGGTCAAAAATCGATTTTCCGAGTGGGTAAGTGTGGATCTTGGCTTATACTTACATCATGGATTGAAAGCAAAATTGCCTCGTGAATTTTGCGTTCCAGAAAAATAGAGAGATGTCTTAAGTTCATTCTGTTGCACTAAACAGGACTGTCCAATCTCTTTGAGCGTCCAACTGCAAATAAATAAACATAAGAAAACAAAATGAAATGAAATGACGTTGTTTTTTTCCTTCTTTTAGGACCAGATGGTTGTCTGCAATATTTTACGGGAATTGCTGGAACATTAGCCAGGTAAGAAAAGTATTGTGGGTTGTGTTATTACTTATTAATATCCCTGTGAATGATGTATTGCTAATAGCATTGCTCGGTACTGGACGCTTATCTCTATCTGTATCCTGTTTCAGCTTCAATTTTCCTACTGAGGCTGCTACACTGTCTTCTACAGGTAAGACAATTCAGATAGTCATTTTGATATACAACATTGCTTTACAGGTTAGCGTTATTGATACATCAAAACTGAATGGGTTAGTTATGAACTCTTTAAGCAGAAAATCATTGGTATAAGAACAAACACCTGTAGCTCAGGATTAAGTTCTTGTGGGTTCATTTAAGATTTGTCAGAATTTACCGTTGACAAAATTTTAAGAAATATATACTTTTTTCTTCTTCCTTTAATTCTTGGGTTGATAACCGATACAAGGGAATGAAAATCCCTGTAAGTCATGTTGGGTCTTAATTTATAAAATGTTTGGCCGTGTAATGTGTTTGAACTGGCCGGTCTAGGGCACTCTTGAATGTAGAGCTGGCCTTTTAACATTGACAAATGCCGATCTAAGTCGCGTTCAAAATTTAATAGTGGGTCATATAAATTATAGAATCGTCGAAGGGAGCACGGCAGCAAGGTGAACAAAGCTAGTGCCCGATATAGAACAAAAGAGGATTCAAAGCCCTTTACTAGCTTTTTTCAGCGGGCCTGAATTTATGACGCATTTCACATGAAGCTAACGCTTTGTCTTAAGCCCGAATTAGGATGTAAAGAAGTACACATTTAAAAACATAAATGATTAGGTAACGTTCGTACGTACCTTGAATACTACATGATCCCATTGATTCATGTCACCAATAGCTTATTTTTGACACCTCGCCGAGAGACCTCGTGAAATATCTTTGAACTCGTTCAATCTTTTTTAACCCCCAAGGGTCAAGGGGATCCAAATTGGGGAGGTGTATCCAAGATGTGATTGGGCCATTGATTTGTACAGGGTTTTCATAGTCAATACGCCTGTGAACTTGAATGTTCGAAACTTCTGATAAGTAATGTTCTCAAACTTATGCAAATAAGACGTATTTGTATCCTTGACCTTTATTTGCATTTTTTGTATTTTTGGCCCGTTTTCACATTTTTTGCATTTTAAGCTTCTTTTGGCTGATTTTTAATGGGCCTAAAAATGTATTTTCTCTACTTTGGTGAGAAATTGTCACCCCTGACAATTCAGGATGACGCCTGCCATCTCTTTCCTACAATCATAGATAACTTCATATATAGATCGATCAAGGGCGCTGCGATTGCATGTTTTCGTCTCAGCTGTCGCTGGTGGAAAAAATGTTTCATTCGTAGTCAAGCTACTTAGGACAACTATGGTGCAAATTTGAATCGTTGACGGCTCGTCCAAATTCAGAGTAGAAACCCCTAATAAGACTCCTTGTCAAGCAATTGCTCTCGTCCAGCACGCTTCATAAAACGGGTTTGAGTAAGTTGTCCGACCACATTTTTAAGAACGAAATTTTGAAGAGGTTAAAATGGGGCTCAAGTTAAAGTTTTCATCCATGTGGTGGAAACACTTAACTGAAACGCAAGGAACAAGCCTGGGTTCAGGCTGACCTCCAGAGGTGTCGGAATTACCTTGTTTACGTATAGGCGCAATCATGTCGCCCACATTCAAGCACATTGTTGGGAGATTGAAACGAAATTCCGAATGCCTCATCATTGCGTTGCAATTTCGGATACATTTTGTTACACTTTCGAGATTTTCGAGATGCGTTGCTAAACAAAGGCAATCAATAGAGTACATGATTTGCTCTACTAATGTCCAAATCTTTTTTTGACATGTTACGTGTATTATGCCCTAAAAAGCATGTTTTTTTAATTATTCTACCACTCTTTCTACCTGCATATTTGTAAGATTCAACAGAAATTAAGATTAAAGAGGAATAACAAACGTTTCATGATAATAATTCAACTTGCCTGAAGCGAGATTTAACGAAATATCTTTGTCCCATTTCCACCAGCGTCAGCTGACCTGAAAACATGCTCATGTTGTACAGCTCCTGTTGAACTTAAGCATTCTAGTTATGGTTTTCTATGCCTACAATGCATACATGATCCTACTTATATTGAGCAAGCATATTTCATCAAACAAAACTCCACAAACTACAACCCACTGAGCACTTTCAAAGAATTACATTTGCTGACGTCGATTTCTAAAAATCACATAGGTTGCCTCAGGTATAAAGACTGGTGATATCTGGGAGAAATTTGAATTTTCTTACACATTAAGTGATCCCAGTACTTATTTCGGACACCCTGACACCCTCACATCGAGATTTGAAGCAAGGTTGCTATGTGGCGGAATTCGCTGCTAAATAATTCAAAATAATGAAAGTCTTTTTCTTCTTTTTTTTTGATTTTTCACGGGCTTTTATGAGCGCTGCAGGGAAT
>NC_081447.1:12306758-12322074 GCF_007210705.1 Tigriopus californicus
TTTTTTTTGATTTTTCACGGGCTTTTATGAGCGCTGCAGGGAATGCAATCTCAAGCACTAGTAACATTAAAGGTTATAATTCGTCTATTCAGTACCTTTCAATCTTTATGGAATATTTAAGATACCCTGAGAATGAAAGATTATTTCAGCTTCGAAATATATCATTGCACACAAATTTTAAACTTGATTTCAGAAATGTTGTCTGACGTTATGCGTGACTATTTTGACAAGCATGCAAAACCAGGGAATATTATTTTATCATAATTTTGCGACATTACAGATCTATTTTTATTACGAATCTTGGTCATATCATGTCGTATGAATAAATATAAAAGGTGGTCTATAGGCATTGTACAAACATTGTTGATGTGTAAGAAGAAAAATGTTGCTGTAGTAACGGCAATAAAATGGTTGACTAGAAAGTGTGATGTATAGATCTTGAACAGAAGTTCCCTTTTAGACGAAAAAGTGTTTTAAATTGAGAGAACACATAAGAAGTTGCCAAAAGTAGAAAAAAATTGTGATATGTGCAAAAATAGGTGAGAAAGTGCAAAATAGTTGAAATATTGCAAAAAATAATTCTTGTATTTTTCGTTGTGTGTTACATGGGTGTCTGAATAATTGGGAATTGCCATTTATCCACGCAAATAGTTTTTCTTCTTGAAGTGCTGAGATTCCAATCCCAGTAGCGGTAAGGATGTTTGGAAAAAGATAAGTTTAGTCTTTCACGGCTCTTTAGTAAAACGTAATAACTTCCAAACGTGATCAGTTTATAACTCATACATGTTTAGGTTTAGGTTTAGCAGTTTCTTTCTGATTTTGTAAGGTAGTATTCTTAGCTCCAGATCGTTATGCATAGTTCTTTAGTTTGATTGTATTGTTCTTTAACAATTAGAAGTTGTTGTTAGTGTTAGTATTTTGATTTTATTTTTGTTTGATCAGTTTGTTCAGTTTTTTCTGTTCTTTTGTATTCTTTACCTATTTTATGTTCTTGATTCCTAGTTTTCCTAGTCCTTTACTTCTTGTTTACTATCTCCATCTTAGATTTGTATGTTAGGTTTGATGAGAGGAAGTTTATTCCTATTTTGCTTTGTTGTCCTATATCTGAAGACAAGATTGCATAGCGTTTTAGTCTTCCTCTTTTTCCTACTCTCTTGATTTTGCTGCTGATTGATAGTTCCTCTTCGTTCATGATGGAAGCTACCATAAGAATGGTCAATAAAAAGGATAGACAATGCTTGGACTTGGTCTTGGCAGAGAAGGATGCTTCCGTAGCCCTAAATCATTGAGGCTATAGTTGCTTGGTTCAATGAAACCAGGGTGCTGCTTGATGAACAGGCTCATCCAGTAGTTGAGAAATGGACTAATTTGACTAATGTAGAGGTTAAAGTGGTATCCCCTCTTGAAATAGAGCACGAAAAGACAGTTGTCGAGAAAACAGTCTGTCCTGTTTTCCGAAACCAGCCATGTCCTGATGAAGGAAAAGGCTGTCAGTTTGACCACCCTAAATGGTGTCAAAAGCTTCTCAAGTTCGACCTTGATAAGGGCAATGGGAAGAAGGGATGTTCTAAGGAGGATTGTCCTTTGTTCCACCGTCAGTCCATGAGACATATAACGTGCCCTAACGTGCGGTGTACCACTTCGAGGGGACACAAAGGAGGCAAAGGTATAGACAAGCTCAAGTTTTTAGTCTTAAAGCTGAACCTATTCCTAAACCTAATCCCAACCCAACCTCCTACCTCCCCGTCTAGCTTCCTACCTCCTATTGCTACCACGTCCCATTCTCTCTCCCAATTCGCTTCCCTTCCCTTAAATACCTAATCCACCCTTATTCTTATTAAACCATTCTCCCTAATATTCCTTGTCCCCCCCTGTTCCCAAAATACGTTCCTATTCAAATGTAGCTGTCCAACCCATTCCCCAAACCCAACCATCCCCATTCGCTCATGCTTTGCCTCCAGTAGTACCCTAGCTTTGTAGATATGCGGGATTTTTTTACGGTTGGAGAGCATGGGCCAACATATTGTGAACTCGATCCGTCGAAAGAAAGGCGGTAAAGGGGCTACATTTGCACGTGCATTGTCAGTTTTCTTAAAAAAAGAAGAATCAAAGGTTAAGATTTTTCAAGAATTAGCCATTGAGAGAGAAATTTCATTCATCTCTCTAACAGAAACCTGGCTTCGATCAGGGATCCCAGATGAAGATCTGGTTATAGCTTGTTTCAACTTAGTTCGTTGTGATAAGGCACGTCCTGATAATTCCATTTCCCATATGGGGGTGTATGCCTTTATGTTAGGAATGATTTGCACATTAGTTATGTACAAATGTCGAATGGAGAAGTAGAGGTCTTAGTTTGTCATATCAGAGGGCTTAGTCTGTCCTTTGGAACAATGTATAGGGTCCCGTCATGTTATGTGATTCACAGGAAATGAGTTGGAGCACGCAGTTTACTCGAAGGTTTTCTTTGTAGGGGACTTTAATTTTCCGGCTAACGTTTTAGAGAGGGAGGCTAGTCCCAATTGGTATACTGCCATTTCGAAATCGACATCTCGGTCGTTCGAAAAGCTGGAAGAATTTTCGATCTTGATAAATTTCTTCCAGTATCTTGGTGTCGCCACCAGAGATGGACTTAATCAGGGACTTAGAAATCCTTGACTTAATTTTTTCTTATGGCCCTTGCTGTGAAAGCTTCGTGACTGACTTTATTCTCGACTAGTATGGCTTTTATATACATGACTTGATTAGCTTAAATGAGTAAGAACATCTATTCAGAACAATCCTGATCTGATCCAATATGTCCATGTGTCAGATCATTATGTGCTTGAGATAGGGTCAACAATTACTCAAAAGCCGGTGTGCTCTATGTAGAGTAAGACCAACAAGAAAGGTCAGTTTGGCAAATTACAAGTTCAACAACATAAAATAAAAACACATGACATACCCTAAAATTGGGATAAAAGCATTGAAAGACGCAAAAAGTGAAAGAATACATGAACAAACAAGGATAATATATATATATAGTGCTACAATATTAGAGATAAGAAGAAGAGAAAGCTGAAAAGCAGAAGTGTCTTACATTACGCAGCCACGCGACCACTTACGCTATACCACACAACACACTGAGACCGGCCGTTTGATCAAGATCAGGAGCATCAAAACCTACGACTGCTCTCGTCTAAAGACTGAGCGGATTGCTTGGAGTTGGCCAAACTGCAAGGTCCATAGGTGAGATTGTACAGAAGAAGGATGGTCCTCATGCCCTTTCGGCCCCCAATAGAGTCTTATCACAAAACACACTCTTATATAAAGCTATGTCTTGGCTTTTGTAAAACCTTGGTATTCTTGGTAATATGAAGTTCATACCCAGATATATCACAAAAGGCAATATCTCTATAATAGCATGGGCCATGAGTTTATTCTCAACGTTATCTTGATCAGAGCTTTACCCTACGAGCAAATGAGGAAGGTATGTTAATGCCATTGAATATTTTTATTCAGAGTAGAAATCAGCCGCCATGACGGCAATAATCCATCTTTTCTTGCGGTGTTTCCCCACTCTGATATGGCAATGACAAACACTGGTGTTGACAAGTCCCAATTTTGGCCACTTTTCCCACCAGGTTCTTCATCCATTTGACCGCAGCCTCTGCGTATCCATTGCTCTCGTGGTGGTGTGGAGAGGAGAGATCGTGTCAAATGCCCAACAGACTGCAAACGTCTGAAAATCGCTTAGATTTGAACTGCGGGTCACATCGGATGCCAGTCTCCTAGCTGTTCCCATGAACATACTCCACTGAATCATAAGTAGGGCAGGCCAAAACTTGCATCCTGCAAATTGTGCAATTATTATGCAATTCCAGAACGAATGATGATTTTCAAGAATTCTGGTCAATTTCAGGGAAAAATTTGAAATTTTATTACTTAATTTTTTTCCAGTCTTTTTGAAAAAAGTACACGTTGGTATGAAATAGATTACAGACATATTACCAACCACCTGCTGTTGTATTCCATACATCTTAAAAAGCTCTTTAATCTTTGCAATTTTTTGAAGATACTCTATTTCAAATGTTGGAACTCAATTTTGTTTGAGTAATGAACTACTTCCTCAAAAATCATACATATCTTGAAATGCTTTTATGATTCATGGGTTAAATCATGCCTTTAAATGCATTCGGTGAGTGTCCCAATGCAGAGATCAACTTCAGTCTCAATGACCGACGAGGTATCACATGCGAAGTTAGGGTGAAGGTTAACCCTGGACAATGCGAATAACCTCGCACTTTGAAATCAAATTTCGCATTGTTTAGAGCCCCTACCTAAGACAATTTACTGCCTGGCAATATAGGGCGTTTTTAAACAACTATTGATTGACCCACTTTCTAGTTTCTAATATGATTTAGATTCATTTCTTCAAATTACACCTGACTCTAGTCATAATAGAAGGACAATCTTCCACAGGAGGTGAAGCTTCCTAAAGAACGATTTTCTGGGGCGATCTACCTTGACCTATTTTCGACCTCTATCTTGAAAACGTTACCGCTCTCGTCTGATTTTAAGTCGGTCGATACAACTTCTATTGAAATCACTTTTGTGGATCCAAGTCTGGCGTCTCATTGAAATTTTGAGTAATTTTTCCACGCTATACATATTTGATTCATTCAGACATCTTTTTTTCTAATCCCTTTCCAGTCACCCATTTATCCAACCAATGCTACACAATATGTTTCCGTCAGGAGCACGACAAATGCGGCATTTGTTTCACGCCGGTAAATGATGGGACCATTGCTCCGGGTTCGTTTGGCCTTTCCATTAGCTCAGACGCTGCCTCTGCAACCGGGGTTCAAGACTCGAAGTGCAGCGAGGATTACCTGCAGGTAAAATGACTTGGATTTGATTGACGTGTAAAGACGAGTAGAAGGGAAATCAGATTTATTCCGATTCACGGGAAGAAAACACAATTATAATAATAATTTTTCATTTACCGTACATAGACGGATGTCTTGAATGGATTCATGGCACAGATATATTTACAAAATCATTCGAAAGTGAATCTGATCAGTAATTGAGTTTGAATTTGCTGATCGATGATACTCGGGTATCGAAGGTTGGTCTGGAATGTTTTGGAGGAAGTCATCCAGGTCCTCGTTGAATTTGGGGGAGAGGATTTTTTTCAACATAGATGACTCGAAGGGAGGAGGGCAGTTTGTTGTAGAGTCTTGGGCCTCTCTCAAGAAATATGTGGCGCATGATTGATTTAGCAGTCGCATTCTTGTTGTAGCTCCAATGAGGTTGGATACATGTAAATCGTTCATTGTCTCGTTGGACGAAATTAATGTCCGTGCTATGGGACAGCTCGTGGATACATTTAAAAGTATGTAACATGGCATACCGTTTGTGTCTCTTTTGCACACGTTACAGGCGTAGATGCTGAAGTCGATCCCAGTAGGAGAGCTTAGATATTCTAGCGACTTGCCGAGTGAAGCGCCGGAGAATACTCTCCATTTTGATTAGTTCGCCAACAAGATATGGGCTCCAAATTAATGAGGCCTAGTCCAGATGGGGTTGTACGATGGATTTGTAGATGGTAACCATAGCTAATCTATCCCTGGTCTTGAAGGTGCGTAAGGCCCAGCCTACCATCTGAGCAGCTTTAGTTACCTTCTCGCTGAGGCGAACATTGAATTTTCCATCATCCTGAAGAGTAATACCAAGGTCTTTCAAGATGCAAGAAAAAATTTCAATCTCAGCTCCCTCATTATCTAAGTAATGTGGAGGGAAAGCCGATGAGCCATATGACATGATCTGGAATTTGGATCATTTCGTTTCATGTAGCTCTCGTCGACCCATTTGTATTATTAAAGTCCTCTTGGAGAAGGGAGCAATCTTGGCCATTTCTACTAACGATGGATGAGCTTGGAGTCGTCAGCATAAGACGAGATCATGCAATTCTTCACCTGGCCAGGTAAAGGTGAGATGTATACGATAAAAAGTGTTGGCCCGAGTTTCGTGCCCTGCGGAATGCCTGAAATGATCTTAACTGGGTCGCTGTAGATATGGTAGACGACGTCTAGTATATCATGGCTTGTCATTATTGCTCGCAGATGTTCCAAGTGCTCAATGAGTTGGGTAATTGCACTCATTTTAGACAAGAAACCGTGTTGATGATTTGGGATTTGACCACTTTGGATTAGATGGTCCAATAGAAACTCTTTAACCACTTTATCATACACTTTGGCCAGATTTGATGTCAATGAGATGAGACGGTAACTCTTTGGGAGGGAGGGATTCCCACCCTTGAAGATTGGAGTGATGTGGCCCATTTTTAGTGATTCGGGGAAAACACCATGGTTGACGGACTTCTTGATTTGAGTGGTCAGAGCTCGAATTAATTCAGGTGCGCATTCCTTGAGAAAGGCTGCGGTTATACCATCAGGTCCGGCTGAGCTGGATCGGTTTAGGGAACCTATAGCCCTGAGAACACTTTCTGCTGTGATGTTAAAGGGAGAATCATCCAAGGGTTGGGACAGCAGATCGATGAGCGGTATGGCACGAAGGGTGGAAAACGCATTTTTGTACTGCTCGCTGAGTGTGATTGCTTTGCTCAACTCGTCATTTAGGATGTCACCATCTACGATGAAAGGACCAACTTTGGCAGTAAACTTGCGCCCGAGGTTGGCATAGGCATAAAAAGCCTTTTGAGTGGACTTCCGTTGCCCCAGAGCCGCCAATTCCCGGTCTTGTCCCTCGACATTTATAAACGCCTTGATCTGCTTATCAAGTTCAGCCGAGCCTTTGAAAATACTGGGTGATCTCGGGCCAATCATTTTGAGGCAATTTTAGCAAATAATCAGTCAGGATCCAACTAGGAGAGGTGTTGAGCTTTAACCCACAATCTCATCAAGTTCTCCCGAATGAAGCAAAACTCTCAACTTTACATGTTCCGCCCAGATCCTGTTCGTAGTCAAATCATCATCTTTACTAGCTAGACTTATTAGTGTTGGGGCGAGTCCAACAAAAGTCAGACTCGCCCATGTCCTTCAATTTTTTTACTTTTTTGCCGGACTCGAATCTGGCAGAGGACTCTCGTGGTTAATAAGGTCAGTTCTAACAAAACGACTCGTCTCGCGAAGTTCTTTGTTTAAATAGACATCTTTTTGACAAGTCCGGACTCGAGTCCTGCCAATTTCTTCAAAATCGAGTAAAATACTTGAGTGCACTCGAACTCACGTCCGGACTTGCTCCAGCACCAACAATTAAACAGAAGAAATACATTCATGTTGACGTTTATGTACTTCTAGATTCCTGGCGCCGAACGAGGGTCCACATTTGAGGTGGGCTCCACCAGTGCTATATTTCATTCAAGAATTTGCGGCAGATTTTTCACACATTCCGACGCCAGCGGTGTGGGCGGCACGGACAACTCAGAATCAATTTGCAGTAAGTACGCACGGTGGTACCCATAACGCATTAAGAGATTTCGCTCAAATTCCTACCAAGACTTCTAGTTGCGTTTTTCCTTGTTAAACTATCACAAGGAGCAACTTTGGGATAAAATGCATCATCAAAAGTAGCTTTGATAAATATATTAATTCACTGAAAAACTATAAGGAAATAGTTTTTTTAAACGAATTTAATAGATGTTGGGAGTGTTAGATACCTTTTTCAATTGAAGTAGAACGTAAATCCAAAGAACAGATGGTGAGATATTACACTTCAAATGTTGTATTGGAATCAAATTTGACCACAAAGTGCTCCAGTTGTGCCTAATAGCAATTGTCATGAAATGTGCAACGCTTTCTCACTGTCTCATACATAAACAAATAAATAAATAGGCTTTGCTATTTTAAAGCATGCAGAAAATGTTAAAAATAGTTTCAAAGTATCAATCAAATCTTACTTGAGATGAACATTTCACAATGTTAACTATTTTACTGGATTTTACAGAAGTATTTACGAAAATGAAAGAATATAATTCATTGTTATGACGAGTAACATATTGATGTACGCCTCACGGAATATGCTTTTCTTTGTTTATTTGCCGGGTCGTACATCGGACGATTCATCTGCGCAACTGGTAAATTGCAAAATAAAAAAAAACTCTTAAGTTGGAGCTATATAAATACAAGGACGCTAAAGAGTATAGAGTATAAGAGTGTAAGAGTATATAGAGTCCCTGATAAATATGACCAACATTTATAAAAAGATCACTGTAATATGTGAATATGACGATTATTACTATGCCAGAATGTTATTTCTAGCAATCTCAGCAAAATAGGGAACTATTTTGGCAATCTTCCCTTGAACTTGTTAAGGCAAATGGATGAATGTCTGACCCAGATCAAATAAGAGAAAAAAATCGTCAGAACAAGGTTCCGTGAGACATATTGCGAAATTCTGGAGAAAGCTGGAGTTTCACATTTAAACTTCAAATTTCAACCATATCTGAACCGATCAATCAGAGTCTGAAACCACCCCCAAGCCAGTGCCAATTTTTAACTCGAATACGGCCTGATCTACAAAGTTAGCGCTCAGTCATTTGCAGGCTTGGAGATAAAAAACGGTACGTTAAGACATCATGCTGTACATGATTATCAAATTTTGGGAAGTACCCAAACACGAAAAACTTGATTGTTTTTTCGTAGTGTGATTCTAGATGAGATAAAAAAGTGCATCCGTAAAAATGCTTATAAGCATAAGATTTCAAAAAACCTATTTCATGGAAATAAGGAATTTACTTAGATACCAATTGAAAAGAATTAATATATGACCTATTGATTAGAGTTAAATTTATTTGTGATTTTGTGATTAATGAGCCTCTTTCTATTTGTTCTTGCTTCAAAATACCTCTGATGTATTTGATTTCAATGACCAAATCAGAAATACAATTTTAAAAGTCACAAGATTTTTTCATTTAATTCAAGATATCAATTTATTTTTTGGGTCAAAAGAGCTCAAAATGCCATATTGCCTTATTTAAAACACATTTTTTTAATTTAAATTTTAGGGAATATGTATTGCAAGTACAACAAAGCCAAATAGCTTAGTTTTCAGTGCAATGAGGGCTTTCAAGTTCGAGTCACTACCCAGCGTCATCTAACGCTGGATTCTTGGAAAGCGGTCTTCCTAAATTGCCAAATTTGACATGAAATGGGGCACCCCCACGTGGTTTCGTGAAGGCATTTTTTGAAATGCGACAGTATTAAATTTTTCCCAGTCGCATTTCAAGATGTGCGTTCACGAAACTATCTGACATTCGTAGTACGTGCAACTAGAGACCTGGTCAGAGACGCACGAGGTTTGACAAGTGGCTCCACTTCGAAAAAGTAAGCGATCAGATGAACCAAAAGTTTCCAAACAGATTTTGAACTGATGCGCTTTGTAAGAAAGAGTACTGTCATGACAAGCACCAGTGAATATTTTTTTCAAGGACACTTCAAAATTTTACTCAAAGACAAGCTGATACATGGATATGGCATTTTAGATTATTAAAAATAGTTTTGTTTCTTGCTAAATAATTTCTGAACCCAATTTTAATAAGATTAGATTGCAAACATATTTCATTAGATTATTCAAATTAACATTATGGCATGTGAACTTTCTGAGTCTCTCAAGTCCCTTATAGTTGCCAATTTAATTTGTTTAATATGGTTGTACTTTCTTTTTTAAAGTGCTTTAGTCCAAATTGACACTGGCAACATACAAGCAATCAGCGTGACAGCTATATTTTATTGAGAAATACTGTACTGATGCAATTCTAATGGCAAAAGACACTTTAATGTTGTAGAATATGTTGGTTGAACCCAAGGTGAATCAGATTTGTCATAAATCATTCAAAACTTTGCCTTCTTATGCCATGCAAACACGTTAGGTCTTTTTGGAAGTGACTGACTCCCTGTTGAGAAAGTTTCCAAACAAAGCCCATGTTCGTTGACAATTGACAGCCAATCAGATCGCTCGAATTTGATGACGTATACTCAACCTCGCGGGTCTCTGCATCCAGGGTCCCTAGGTGCAACTGGGTACAAATCGCATCTCAAAATATGCACTCACGAAACCATGCGGGGATGCCCCATTCCAAATACTTGGCATTGATTGAACTCCTATTTTGTCAAAGGATTATTGAGCTACAATCTATCACCACTTAATCAAACCAATATGTTGAAACACTGTCACAGTTTAGAAAACAATGCAGCTTTTAGAAGATTTTAGCATTGATTTGGAAATGGGGGTCCTGTGCGACCCTTGATTCGACACATATAGGCTAGTCAAGTAAACGCGTTCATGGACAACTGATGTCATTCCATGGAGTAAAATCAAAGACAACATGCCCAGCCAAACCGCACTGCGCATGCATTGGATTTTGACATGTTTTCATTTTACATGCTTGTCTAGGCAATTAGCATTGTGATATTGAGCCAATTTGATAGTGCGTTCACTGATTAATACCAAACATGCTCGTTTAGTAGGGTTTTGTAACACAACTCGCTCAAAATCACTCGAATATTGAAAATTCAATGGGCGAATGGTGCGAGTTGACGGTGATGTTTGTCTTAGCTCCCTCTCCCCAAAATGCCCAAAATCAGGGTGCCGGACCACATTTTTCATTCAATTTCGTTTACTTGACATCCCCTATTGTGGTCACATTAGGCTGTCACATGACATTCTTGAACACCTTGCCATATATGTGAGTTGCAACCTGCTCATATTTTCTAGAATGTGTGGAACAGTTTTTGGTGACGTCGGCATAACTGTTGAACACAAGTTTGAGCATGACCAAACCAAGAAAATTGGAACGAGTACATTTATCTAATCCACCATGCTTTTGGTTTTAATGCGCTTACGAATGAGTAAAGTACAAGTGTAGATAGGACCAGATAAACAACATGTGATTATTGTCTTAATAACTCGAAATAACGCGTCTTAACCCTTCAACTCCTGTGTACTGATCCGGAAAGGCAGCTGTTTAGCTTAAAGGACCTTAGGTTGGGCTCCCATCACTAGCAAAGGAGGGTACATGAGTAAAAATAATAAAACGCCTAACCAAGTGTCAAAACGTGACCTTGCCTTTCTAGGACACGAACAAAGGGTTGCTTCAAGACTCGTTCTTGACCTTTGATTGCTCGGCAGTACCTTCTGTTTTGCTCGAGTTGAGAACCCTAACTGATGTCCTTCAACCAGGAAATCACGACGACTTGTAGACTATTTGAAATCTGAAAAGTATGCCACAAGCTCTCTTAATTACGAAGTGCTGTTTTCTTCAGGTGAAAGGGTCAAATAATTGAAATAGCACAATACCACCGACTAAAGTTAAAAAATGACAAGTGGTAGTCACAAAATGTCCGATTGCATTCTAAGTGAAGTCTCTAATAAATCCTTCACGTAGTTTTGTACAACTTTTATTCACTGATGTAACTTGAATTGCATTTTATTCTTGGTTTATTTCAATTTGTAACATTCTAATCAATTAGTACATAGTAGCTATCAGAAGAAAACGCAGATGCTACACCTTCCCATGAGTCTGAAAGACTTAAAATCCATCATGTTTCACTTATTTCTTGGGTCGTCCTCTTCCTCTCAATAGTCCCAATTTCGAGTCTAGCTTGGCTTCGGCTGGCTTCAACAGGTTGACGTGAACTAATTTGGTTTTGCCTTGGTCTCCTTCAATTAGCTCATTGACTTCGCCGGCCAACGCCGTAATCCTGAAAGGTCCATACCATTGTTGTGCTAATTTCTTCGACACCCCCTTTCCATATTGAAATTTCTTCATGTACACCAAACTCCCAACTGAGTTTGGGAGGTTTTGGTCTTGAGTCTCCGGTCATATTCGTTCTTTCGTTTGATCGCCACATTCTTTAAGTGTTGACGTACACTCACTCGACAATCCATGATATGTTGATGTATCCCCTTGAAATCAACAACCCGGGGGTTCGTCAATTCCAACTTCACATCAATTGGTAATCGCAATTTGCGACCAAATAGAGCCTCATGCTTCGACATCCCTATGGCTGCATGTATCGTAGCCAGGTAAGCCATCAATGCACTAGACAAGACACTGGCCCAATCACTTTGAAATCTCTTGCGAATGATGGTACGGGAAGATCTCAAGAGATCCATCAGTGAACGATTAAACCGTTCCACTGGGTTTGCTTGTTGGTGATATGGCGTGATGCAGCGAGTTCTTGTCCCCAACTCGACCAGGAATTCCGTAAACACGCGTGACTCCCTATCTGACCATCGGTAAAGGACGACTTCATTGGGGACACCATACCTGGCAAAAATGTCCTCTCTGATCCACTCGACCAATACTGTTCCACCTAATGCCTGAACTGGTTTTGCTTCAGTCCATTTGGTAAATACATCCATTGCCACCAATATATACGTACTTGCAACAGCAGAAATTGGTAGTGGCCCAACGACGTTCACCCCTAAACTTGAACGCCGTTTTTGGAATGTCTTCCTCTTCCATTCCTATCTAGTAGTACCCTTGATTGCAACCTTGGCTCCCTTTAATTCTTCAATTGATTCATCAACCCGAGGCATAGGGAACGCAACGCATCTTTGCGCGAGACTTAGTTCAATTTCCGATAGTCAATTGCAATGCGTACTGTACATCACCGTTCTTTTTCTTTACCAAGACAATGAGGAGAACTCCATTCACTCTGGCTTTTTCTCAGCACTCCTTCTTTCTTCATCTTCTCGATATTTTCTTATTCGTCAGATGTATTAGCATTCGATGGTTTGGGACGCTAGTTGGAACACTTGTTCCCGTGCATATAGCATGTTTCACGATTTCACAATGCCCTAGCCCTTGTCACTTACGGATATTCTACCTTCAAATCTTGCACTGGCTTTGTTAGCTCTACTATTTCATTGCGTTTCAGCAGACCAATGTCTTCAACTAGGTCTCCTGCCTTGATCATGCTAGCCTCACGTATCCCCTGGTTGGTATTTAGTCCATTGATCTCGTTGGTCTTTGACCCGTTAGAGAGTTCTACGCTGGCTAAAAAAGCTACGTCCCCCTCTAAGCGACTCATTAATGGGAATCCTCCAATAATTACCCGTCCATCTTTAGCACTAACATTTGCTTCGTGTTGCAATAGAAAATCCATGCCTAACATGACACTGGTGACGTCCCCAACAAAGAAAGTGTGTTCGGCTTCCCAATCCCCAACCAGGCAACATCGTGTTCCATTTGTGGTCAAGTTCTTCCCAGAAGCAGTCCTGAACTTGCTTTGACAATCTGAATCGGGTCCGAACATGTCCATTGATACAAAGCTTGACGAGGCCCCTGTAACAATCAATGCCTCTACTTCGCTGCCTTCCGCCATCATCCTCGACATTGGTCTGAGCGAGATGGCTTTGACTTCCCCAACCCTGGTTTTCCTCAACGGACAATTCGGCAATAGATGATCAGTGCTTTTGCAGTTAAAGCAAGCCCTTCTTCCTCTTGGCGCACCAAAAGTCCCACCATTAGGTTCATGCTTCTTTCTTGGTTCAGTTTTCTTGTTTCCTTCTTTCTTTTGCTTCTCCCTCTCACTAGCTCCAAGTGTCTCGGCGACTCCTTCAGTCATCAACGCAATTTGGACGGCTTCTTCCCACTTCTTGGACCGGATATTCAGAACGGCCGACTTCAGGTGGCCTGGGAGACCATGTATAAAGCGATCCCGAGCGAATAGATCCTCATTGCTCTTGGCGAATCCAGGATAGGAGTCTTGTACGATCGACTTGCATTTCTTTGCAAATTCGTGAATCTTCTGCCGTCTCTCATAGACATATTCCAGAAAAAGGTCTGCACTGATGCTTCCCAAAAGCTTTCTTCAACTGGTATCAGCGCCTCTTTCATGGCGTTGAAACTACCAAACGTTGCTTCCCCAAGGTCGTCCAAGTCCCTCGATCCTATTTCAAGCAACCACGGAAAGATCTGTGCAGCCTGTCCATCAGACCACACGTTGGTCCTTGCAACCCGGTCAAAAAATCAAGTATATTCCCCAATGGAATCTTCCTTACGTTTGGGTTATGGACGAACCATGTTTCCTCCCTTTGGATTATCCATGAATTCCATCGAAGTTGTGTTCTCAGACGAGTTTGTTCGTTCCCAAGGCATTTCCAATGTAGCCTTCTGTCCTCAAGACCACAAAACAACGGCCAACGCACTTTTCAGTGCGATTTCTCTCCTCCTTTCTCAAGGACTCACCGCTGCCACCATGTAACTTGAACTGCTTTTTTTTTTTCAATTTGTAACTTTCTAATCAATTAGTACATTGTAGTTATCAGAAGTGAACGCAGAAGCTACACTGAGCATTTGGAAACAATCAACGCTCCAAAACTTCGACCGAAATGGCCCTTGTTGTGTAAACAGGACAGGAATCAGCATGTGAGATGTGAATCACAACCTTGTCACTTCAATGTGCTGAAAATAGGGAAGTCTAAATGCACCATAAGCCTAATGCATGGAGTACGTCAGTAGTGGAGAGGAAAGCTCGGTCGAAGTTTGAACGTCTTCTAAAGAGGTTTTGTAGAGCTATGCGTTACCTCCTGATCAGACTCATTCCAACTGAGAGAGTGCTTAATGTGCTCAATGAGTTCCATCTTCATGTTCAAGCACTCAATCAGGAGGTAACGCAAAATTAAACCGTCTTCTAGCGAGGTTTCAGAGAGCTTTCCTCTCCAGTACCAGTACTGCAAGTCTGATGGTGTATTTAGATGAGCAAAATTTTCAGCACATTTGAGTGACAAATCTGTGACTCACATCTCACACGCCTCACACATGTCTCGTTTACACTACAAAGGCCACTTCGATCGAAGTTTTTGAAACGTCCTCTACCTAACGCTTAGTGCTTCCAAATGATCAATGTAGAAAACTACATGAAAAATGCATTACAGACTTTTGAATGTTTTCTGCGGTTGGCAGCTTAATCGAGAAATTGGTCACAAAAGTTATCAACTAGTTGGTATTCACTGTAAGACCTTAATTTGGGCTGGTGGTTTGGTTGGTACTTGATAAATCGTCTGCCACTTTATGGCTAGAGTTGTATTTGTTTGCCTATTTTTATTTCTGCAGACTTCCTTACCGCTAACGGGATTGGAATCCCAGCAGTTCAAGACGAGAAGATTATTTATTATACTTGACTTTTATTCATCTATATTTTTTGATCGACCAACGAATTGGAGTTGGCTGATCTGGCTAATCCTTGAATATAAGGTTGATCCGGAATTTTAGTCAAAAACTTGTCCAAGTCTGACTTAAATCTTGCTACTGGATCAACGCCTACATAAACCCTACGAATATTTGAGGGCAGCAAATTGAACAATGAAG
>NC_081447.1:12323625-12343683 GCF_007210705.1 Tigriopus californicus
GGAAGGAGAGAGGAAAGGGGTGGGGTAAGTCTGTTGAGAGACTTGACAATGAGGTTGAGACAACTGCTGTCTCTTCCTCCTAGTGCCACTGAGATGGGCCTTTGTGCATTTGAAATTGAGGCATACCTTGTGCCTCAAAGATCTGATGCACATAAATGGGTGGAAAAGGCTACCCCCCCTGCTTGGAACAGCCGTTCTCATTGAATTAGAGAAGGCCAAATTCTGGGTGAGCCAGTTAACACCCTTTGCCTGCCTTTTTGCATCGCTGTCGTTTATGGACATTGCAAATTTCGATAGCATTCTCTACTATGCTCTCTTTGACCTCTATGACCTCTTTGACTACTAGGGGCGTTTGAATCAAATCAAGAGTGTCATTGCCTGTGTCCCTTTTGCCTACACTTGACTGGTTCATCCCACAGTCAAGTAATGGCTGGGTGTGACCAACCCAAGCTATTAAAGCTTCCAAAATGAAAGGCTTATTGATAGAGGACGAAGTTTTCCCATCCAAACCAGCTCAAGACAATTCCTAGCCCCTTCAGAAAGTCCCTTCAACAAAGCTTCCATAGTTATTGAAAGCAAGGGTATTTAAGGGATCCTAATTGAAAATACTTGAGACCTGAACAAAATATGGAAAAACATTCTGGAGGCTTCCTTCAGTTTCAAGAGAAAAACCGTTAGAAATGAGCGAGCGGAAAATAAAAGATGAAAAAGTAGAAGAAGAAGAAGAAACACAGCCAAGAGAGCCAAAGAGAGAAACCAGCGCGTGTGAATGAGAACCAGCTGTAGAGCAGGTAAACAACACACGTGCTAGGTGGAAACCAAGGAGGAACGTACTCCCTGGGGACAGACAAGAAGAAGAGAATAGGTGATTTCGCTAGGTTGGGGGCTACCAACAGAGGAGAAGAGATAAGAGTCGGTCGACTACGA
Organism: Tigriopus californicus; assembly: GCF_007210705.1. Taxonomy (NCBI): domain Eukaryota; kingdom Metazoa; phylum Arthropoda; class Copepoda; order Harpacticoida; family Harpacticidae; genus Tigriopus; species Tigriopus californicus. The sequence goes on from NC_081447.1 coordinate 12,324,553, forward strand.
TGACCTACTCGTGGCTGACCAACTAGCTAGCCTCAGCCAACATACATCAACTCGACTACAGGAACAAGCTAACATCAATGGAATGGAATAGAACAAAAGAAGGTTCTAGAACCTAGTTTTGTATTGAAAATAGGAAACTAAACTGATTGTAAACAACAAGAAAAATCGACTACATATACAAGTACATGAAATGAACAGACTAAACAATAAAAACAAATGAACTACTCCTTAAGCCCAAACTACATGAAATAACCTAGAATTGGGATAAAAAGTATTGACAGACGAAAAAAATGAAATACGACATGAGCATAAAGATAAAAGATATAAGACTAAACTACTTGAGATAGGAAGAAATGAAAGCTAAAGAACAATAGTGTCTTACCTTGAGCAGCCACGCGACCACAACACAACACACTCAGACCGGCCGTTTGAAAAGATCAGGAACAACAAAATGTTGCGACTGCTCTCATCAAAAGACGGGACCGAACTATTTGTATATCCCAATTTATTTCACATTGTTATCTTTTATTTTCTAAATAGAAATCGGCCAATTACAAATCGAGTGACTCTCCTTGTGTACACTAAGGCTTGAGTGGAGATCATCTTACTTAACCTAGAATGAACCCTCAAATTTTAAGACTAGCCACGAACTTCTAGAAATATTAGAAATATAGACTGTGAACGGGCTTCCTCCCAAATGATCCTGCTCTTGGTCATAACGACTTTGAGCCACGTTTCAAAATGAAGTAACAAAATAAGGACTGTAGATCCCTCCTATTAAATACAGGTCATTCTGATGCTATTTATTTCTAAAAGTGCTGGTGTCAAAGTCACGAAGTCAAAAGCTTATTTAGCTGACCAAGAGCAGCCCGAAAAATCGAAATCGGGCTTTCCTAACCGCTACAATTCCCAGTACTATTAAAATGAAAGGTTATAATTCGTCTATTTATTAACTTTCAATCTTTGTATGATATTTGGTCTGCCAATGAATTAGAATTGGCTGATCTGGCTAGCCCTTAAATATAGAGTTGATCTGGAATTGAAAAAAAAATGAAGAAGCCCGAGAAAGAAGAGAAGTGGACTTCATTGTTCGAACTAGCCTGGGTTCTCGAGGGCTTGAAAGTGCTCTCAAAACGCACATTAAGCCTCTACGGTCACTGGAATTGACCCTAAATCCTGGGTTGGGACAAAGCTCATGGATGCTTTTGAAGACGTACAGTATCAGATACCTTTCGTGCCTTCTCTGATCACTGTACAGTCCCAACCTTTCTAACCTCTCCCAATAGGAGAGCTCTCTCATTCCTGTGATGTTCCTAGTGAAACATCTTTCGACTTGTTCGACCTTTTGCAAACCTGCTGAACTCATTGGAGCCCAAATGGGTGGAGCATATTCAAGATGTGGCTGAACAATCGACTTGTACAGAGTTAGCATCGTGATGCTATCTCCGGACTTAAATGTACCACTTTACCCACCTTCAAAATAATGGAAAGTTCGATGAGCATATCCAGTTGGAGGACTACACCTAAATCTTTCATAGATGACACCTTCTCAATATCTTTACACCCATTATCTACGAGTGGAGTATTCAACGGAGTTGACCCGAAGGTCATTGAGCAAAATCTCATTCCGTTCAGGGCCATTTTACTCTCCGTAACCCAAGAATAGATTTTTTCTAGGTCCTTTGCAAGGCTACTGGAATCTTGGCCATTCCTACCAGAAACTAACTTTGTATCGTCAGCATAAGAAGAGAGACTGGCAGTAATACTAAGCTTTTGAAGCAGGGCAACGATTATTATAAACAGGAGGGGTCTTAAGATGGAGCCCTTGGGAACACGTGACTTGACATCATGTATGTCACTAAGGGATCCCTCGACCTTAACAATTTACTTCCTATCCTGAATGAAGCTTCTTAACCGATTGAGAGCCTTGCCTTGGATCCCAATGTCATGAAGTTTATTCAACCAAAAGCCATGACCTACTTTTTCAAAGGCCTTGGCAAAAATCAAGAAAGACAATATCAACTGACTCATGCTTTTCCAGTCCCTCAATAACCTGCAATATGTTCAATCCGTTGGGTAACCGTGCTAAAATTTGCTCGGAACCTGTGCTGGCTAGGAGGAAGCTAGGACTTCAAGAAATTCAACAAGTGTGAACTTCATGATCTTCTCAAACACCTTCGCAATATTCGAAGTGAGAGAAATCGGCCTATTGTTACCGGAGAGCGACTTATCTCCCCCTTTAAAGATTGGAACTCTGTGAGCTAGCTTCAGAGAAGATGGAAACTTGCCCTGATCCAAGATGCAACGCTTCAAGTACGATCATCAACTCGAGCATGCTTTTTTGAGTTGAAAGTGGAGCACAAGTTGATGTGATTTCCTTGTAAAATCGGGTTGTTTAATAAACAATTTGGTGCAGAAAGCGCACAACTATCATTCATGTCTGAAATGGAAGCATTGTTCGTCACTCTTCTTCACCCCCCAGGGAGTGGATATGAAAAACCTCGTAAGATGCGTTATTTCAAATTTCTAAGAAAATCATTGATTATCTTGTCTGATCTACTGCTAAGCTCGGTTTTTACTCATTGATTAACTATTCGTACTCAAAAGGATGGTAGATTGTAAAAAAAGTGCTCGTTACAATTAACTTACAGTAGTTTGGTCATACTCAATCTTGCATTGGAGGATGATGTTGACGTCACCCGAGAATTGTTTCACATATCGCAGAAAATTGGAGCAGGTTCCAACTCAAATATGTGCCAATGTGTATGAGACAGGGGTCAAGATGTGTCGAAACAGGGTTTTTTAATAGCACCATAATCAAAAGATGAAGGGCAAGTCAGCCTGTTTTTCTGATCGAGCAATGCTGTAAATAAAATACTCAAACTAGTGCTGGGATGAGTCCGGACTCGAGTCTGGATGCACTAGAGCCTTTTACTCGATTTTGGAGAAGTTCGCCGAACCCGTGCCTTACAGAAAGGACTCTAGTCCGGACTCGTCAAGTAAAGAATATTCACTTCTTCCTAGAATTTCGCAAAACGAGTCTTTTTGCAAGTCCTTACTCTATTGAAAGACTCATCGGTCTCGAGTCTTTTGCCGGACTCGAGAAGAGCTCCGGAATTGGTCATTGTTTTGACCACTTAAACATAACCGAGATAATGGAAGACTGTTATTGGTACTGGGTGTAGGAAGGTAAAACACGCAAACACAGATCGTCATTAATTAAGAAGGCTTTTGACGACAACGTTCGACAACTAAATCAGATACTGAATGGTCTGACCTCTACTTTCAGCCCAGCGGCGTCCCTTTCGAATTCATTTCAAGACTGATGCGAATGAAAATACATTGACAGAAGATGAGGCCGATATGAATGAGCAAGTTCTCGCTCCGGGTGGAATTCTTGGATTTAATCTCAATTACGCCCTTCAAGATTGCTAGGGACCAAAATCAAGTTACGCCTCAAAAGCCGATGGGTGGAAAGCTCATACCCCATGTCCAAATTGAATGTAACACTATCATAATGATCCCTATGTGAACCATGTGAATTCAACGAATTAAAAGTATTTCCATCATGAACCTTTTGAATATTACAAGGTGTATAAGTAGATGTTGCAATTATCAAACCTATCTACAGGGTGCGTCAGTGGAATTTGCCAGTATTGGTATACATTCTAAAAATGTAATTGCTCAGAGATGAGTAGACTGATGTCTATTTTTTTTTAATATTCCTCAAAACATCGAGAAATTTTCTTATTCAATAATATTGCCTTCATTTTCAATAACTTGGTCCAAAGGAGCTAGCTTTTGCAAGTTGAGTCTTGGGAAAATATCTGGATTTTGACTTGTTCTTGGTGATGAAATGGTCCCTCGTATTACTGGGATGTTTGTTGGACTCCCTTTCAACCACGTTCAATCACTAATAACTGCAGGGCCTAGGGATTACAGTCAAAGGAGTTACGAGGCCACATATCCTTTGTGCTTGAAATTAGCAACCTTTCTTTCCTCATCACCCTCTTCTATCGTGTTCCTGTAAACTGACACCTCAAAACCTCTCATGAAAAAAGACTCAACAACGATATACAAAAAAGACAAAGTGCTCGAATTTACTAAGCCCTTTGACAAAGACTTCTTCAAGATAAGCGACCGACACCTTAGTTTATAATGTGAGAATAAGCGTCCGACATTCTCATAAACACATATCCATCATCCTCAACAAACACAAAACTCACTGACCAATCCGGACCTGTCCCCATACGCTCCGTGTACCCTTTTGGCTACATTAATAGGCGCAATCGGCCAATGGTTTCATTCTGGGTCTTTCGTGGAAAGGTCAGTTTATAGAGGTTTGAGTTCAGGAAACAGTAGGTACATTATTCGAGAGATGACTTCGAATGCGTCCAACGACTCACCTATCGGGCTGATTGTGTTCAATCACCAGAGTGATCGAGGTGGGATCGTTTCCTGGGACGATTTCCAGTCATTTCAAAATGAGATAAGGGGCGAAATGAAAGATTTTGCGGACTTGGTTCGTGGTATCGTTGTGAAACTAGATAAGGGGAACGAGATTGCTGATCGACCTTCGAAGACAAGAAAGTGCGCTCTCCTCAAGAGTTTGAGAGGGCAATTGATGAGCTTTCAGAAGACGTCACAAGCCTATGAAGATTTCAACTTAAACCCGGAGTCATATGACGGAGAAAAACTTCTTCAGCGTTTGAAATACTTTCAATCTGTTGTGATTCCCTTGTATGACGATATAATTCGGGCTACTGAATCTGAGGAGAAAACTTATTACGTGGAAGAAAAGGAAAGGTAGTCGAAACACTCTTCTTAGCAACCAACCCAGATTCAAACCGATGCCAACAATTACGGGATCGTGTGTTCCAAATTGGAAAAAAGATATCCGTGATGAAAATAACAGCTTTAAAGTCCAATCTGGTCCTTAAATCTGAATCTCTTCTTCGGCAACTCACGGAACGAGGGTTCAAGAAATCTTCAACACCCAATTGCGGAAGAACCAATACCCGCGAATCCCGTTCTTCGTTTACTCAGGGAAATCAAGAGGGGACAAATAACCATCATTCTCCGAACCTGACAAGGGCAGATCTGATCCAAGCACATACTTATTGAACTCATTGCAAAAATTATTCAGAGCCCTGACTATCTCAGCATTTTCATTTTGTGCCCGGATCATCATTAATTAGGATGGCATGCCTTTTCTGATTTTCCAGAAAAACGAAGTTCTTATTGTTTGGGGAATTTCAGCCAATGTAAACAAGTATCGTATGATGACCCAAGACAGGACAGTTGCAACTACAAGAGATTCAATTGAAAATACCTTTAGTTCCAATAGATTTCTAGCTTGACCTTCGGAATCTGTTGACAGGTAATAGACTCCACAAGTTAAGGAACTAAGGCTTAGTTCTTTATTGGGTTAGAAGTTTCATGCATTATATAGGAAGCAAATAATTAAGAAAGAGGTGTCACTGAGTGACATATTGCATGTAAAGTTGGGTACCCCACAGGACTGCAAGCTCTGGCAGTTTTTGCTGCCAGGTTTGCTTTACGTTAGGTAAGGGCAGGTAAAATATGCCGCCTCTTTGCACCTTGAACTTGTAGTTGTTAATAATATTCGGGGATATCTCTTTTATACAACTAAAACATATTTCAAGTGCTTCACTACTCCCAAATCTGCCATTCTTAAAATATTGAGTTTTTTGAAGTATGCCGTTGTATGAGCATTACGTTTTGCCATTACAACCCACCTTATTGCTCTTTTCTGAAGGGTGAAAAGTCCATTTAGCGAGGAACCGTGGCTCAAAAATTTGAGACAATGCTCCACCTTGCTTTTAATTAGGGCGTTATATAGTACTAATCTAAGATTCGATGGGAGAGCAATATTAGACATGAAAAAGGTGAAAAGAGTCCGCCTCACGCATTTACTCATATTATTTATGTGATCCTTCCAAGATAGTTTATCGTCAATTAGCACCCCAAGAAACTTTACGGAAGTAGCGCTACGCCTAGTTCCAACCTGTTTAACTACAGTATGTCCATTGCTTGTTAGCACAAAGTCGTGGTTTTTCCCTTTACGTGAAGTGTTCAGCAGCATCAGTTTCGTTATCTTTAAATTAATCTCCAGCCTGTTGCTTTACTGCCATTTCATCATGGTGTTAAACGCAGAGTTGCATTCCATTTCCATTTGTTTAAGATCATTGCCAAAGTATTGAAGGGTCGTATCATCCGAAAACAGTGTAGTTTTAAAAGGTGTCACCCTCGGAAGGTCATTAATATAAATCAGAAACAAAAGTGGGCCTAATATACTTCCCTGAGGTACGCCACAGGTCATAGGAATAAAATTAGAAACGATGCCGTCCAATTGCACACACTGTTCCAGTCCCTTCAANCCAATTGCACACTCTGTTCCCGTCCCTTCAAGTAGTTTCGGAGCCAAGTTGTGATATGATGGCTAAACCCGTAGCGTTCCATTTTGGCAAGTAAGATTTCGTGATCTACAGTGTCAAATGCTTTTTTTAGGTCTACGAATATTGCCACGGATAGTTTACTCTCCTTGCTGTTTTCGAAGATATGGCGTAGAAAGTTATGAAGTGCATGAGAAGTGGAGTGTTTGGGTCGAAAACCAAATTGGTTCTGGGCCATGTGATCACTATTGAAGGGAGTAAAGATCTGTTTGTAGACTACTTTCTCCAGGATTTTAGAGAGTGTTGACAGAACGCAAATAGGCCTATAATTTGACATGTCGCTTCGGTCACCACCTTTAAAAAGAGGAATGACCTTGCCGCACTTCCAACTTTGTGGGATGTAACCGCTGATCAGGGAGATGTTGAATAGCTTCGCTAAGGGGTAAGCAATAACATCCTTTATCCCCTTTAAGACTACGCTCGTGATCCCGTCGAATCCAGAGCTAGATTTCAGAGGGAGCTTTTCAATTATATTTAGGGTCTGGAAGTGAGTTAGCGCTTTGAAGTAATAAGTGCCTTTGACTAGCTTGTCTTTGAACAGAGCGACCTCTCCTTTCATCATCTTCATTGCTCCACTATAAGATCTTCATAGGTTCAGTATGTCTTCTTATGCTGATGATACAAAATACGTTTTTCTTAAGAAGTTAGCCCATGCAGCCCATCTAATTTGACAAAATTCGATTTCAGTCATGATTGGAGGGAAATTGAAACTGAACGGAAATCGTCATTTTCAAGGTCAAAGCTTTTGATGTCCAAGTTAGTAATTTTGTCCAAAAATGTTACTCCGATTTGACATTTTGGTAGCAGATTCAGAATCAACCCCTATCAAGAGTATGCGTCTCGTGTTTGGGCACCAGTAAGCTCTGCAGGACTTCAAAGAATAAAGAAGATCCAACGAATTTGATCACACAACTGGCCATTGGCACTGAAGTTCGTATTCAGAATCAACAAAGAACGGATTGGGACTGCTGCTAGCACACTGCCTCGCCAAAAATACGAGATACGCTTGCCATCTGGTCGGCGCCTTTTTTCGTCGCTGTCTTAGGTCGGTGACTCTGCCGCGAGAAAAGTCTGAGGATTGTTGCAACAGAAGTGCAGACCAACCCAAAGGTATCACTTTTGGTACTGATTCGACCAGGATTGTGCCTATATTTCCTAAAGACTACTACCATGCTCAAAAAATCTCCTCCTCCTCGAAGATCTCAAAGGCAAATGAACAGGAGAAAAGAACCCAAATAAGTGATTATTCTTAGTTTATGATTTCCTTCATAGTACCAAAACATTGATCCAGATCCATTTTTGTTATGTTGACTATTTCTTTACTCTTCATTATATTCATCTCGGGGAAAGAGAGATGATGCATATTGCTCTCTTGCCAATGCCTGTGCTCATGCTTGTACAAATCAATAATTGAAATTACACGCAGTTACCACTCGTCTCTCGACTCGTCATAACATATAGGTACTGTCTTTGCTTAAATTTTACTGGTAAACCAAATGGATTGATGGTCGGATTGAAATCTTTTTCATAGTGTTAAGCATCAATAGAAAACGAAAATATCATTGACGTAATTGGATGTCTCCGTCAAGCGCATGCCACTTGTTCATACTCCAGATTGAAACCCGTGATTCCGGTGATCACGGTGGCCAAGCTTCGAACACCGACTTCAAAGGATCCCGATGTAGCTAGAAGGCAATTTGAAAAGCATTAAAAATGATTCGGTTTTTTTGCATAACGACGAAGTTGAAAACTTACTTGTGACTGTGGCAGGACCCGTATCACCGTCGTTGCCAAAAAGCCCTCCACATATCATCCCAGCGGTAAGCGTCATGACCGTTACATGGTTTTGATTGTCACAAGTTGTCTGAAGAAAGATTGATTTTTTGACGGCGAAATCTCGGTTTCCATTAAAAAAATGCATTCATTACCAGAGTGGTTAAAGTTTTAACGGAAAAAACCAAACACATCTTGGCAATTTTTGAGCCCAGAAACTTATCAGGAACAGCTTTGGTTTTATTGCTTTATGGAATTTGAGCGCACAAAACTTACAAGCCTAATAGCATATAAGAACTGAAATTTTCAATAACCTAATTAATGAAAAGTGGGAGTTCACTTGCTAAGCACTAACTTAAAAATGATGATTTGTTTTATCAAACCACTGCTTACGTAGATCTATGGGATTTAACCGTCAAATTTTCATTGCCCTAAGCTTCAAAATGCCCCGGTAATTTTTTAACTTAAATTGTCACATAATTGATACGGATTTTCAATGTTCTAAAAATAAAACATTAGCTAGCTTCTTTTTCCTTGCGTAATCTCAAAATAGCTCAAAATGTTTCCCTAAATCCTCGAAAATATAAATTTACGAAACAATATTTTGAATCATTGGAGGCACACGGGAGTTCAACAATCATTGTAAATTTCAAAAAAAAAAATAATGAAGCGGGGAAAGAAGCAGTTTTAAATCAATTTCAATAAAGTCTTCAATAGGAGCCCAGATCAAAAAGTTTGTGTCTTGCATGCAATATCAATTCAAGTGAATGTATAAGTGTACTTTTTATGATTATAAGACATCCTTTCAAAAATGACACTTTAGTGTGTTTTAAATGACATTTTGAGCTATTTTGAGATGGTGCAAGTAAAAGAGACATCTTCTTTTATTTATGTCCAATTATGATTCTCATCATTTTTTGGGGAATTTAAGTTAATTTTGGAGCTAAAAGCGATGAAAATTGAACGTTTCAATCCCATACATCTAAGTACGTTCTTAGGCATGCAAATTGTTTATGTGGGCTAAAATTCCATTAAGCAACAAACTATAGATGTTCTTTCAAACTTTATGAGCTACAAAAACGCCAAACCCAATGTGTTTGGGTACTTTAGTCAAAAGTTTAAAAGCGCATTTTCACCACCGTCATTACCTGAGCCGCAGTAGCAGGATTCGACAACATAAAGGCGTCGGGGGTTTCAGTGGCTGATTCTCTCAATTGCAACCGGCAAAATCCTAAAATTGGAAAACATCACAATTTCACCCCGGAATTAAGAAACACATTTCTGCCCTTGTTGCGAAGTAAAAAAGGGATTTTTCTTCTTCGGGTTTTGTTTTTTCACGGGCTTTTCCAACCGCTAAAAGGAATGTAATCCCAAGTACTATTAAATTGAAAAGTTATAATTCGTGTATTTATTACCTTTCAAAATTTATATGATATTTGGTCCACCAACGAATTTGAGTCGGCAGACCGAGCTTGTCCTTGAATCTACGTAGGGTTGATCAGGAATGCTATCTAAAAATTTGTCCAAGTCTGACTTGAAAGACGCTACCGGATCAACAAGGCCTAAGTATTCCCCACGAATATTAGAGGGAAGCAAATTAAGCAATAAAGGAGCCTGAGAAAGCAGAGAAGTGGACTTCATTGTTCGAACTAGCCTGGATTCTCGAGAGCTTGAAGGGGCTCTCAATACGCATATTAAGCCCCTACGGTCAATAGAATTGACCCTAAATCCTGGGTTGGGACAAAGCTCATGGATGTTTTTGAAGACGTACAGTATCAGACACCTTTCGTACCTTCTCTAAACACTGTACAGTCCCAACCTTTTTAAGTAATAATCAGACCCTCCCTCATCGGTAGAATTCAATTGTGTTTATTCCTTTCTTCTTGACAAAAGTTTCCGACAATTTGCATAATTGTTTTCCGATCAGGACATTTTAGTCTCTCACAATATGATAGCTCTCTCATTCCTGTGACATTCCTAGTAAAACATCTTTGGACTTTTTCGACCTGTTACAAATCTGCTGAACTCATTGGAGCCCAAACGGATGAAGCATAATGTAAAAGTGACTTTTGGCCCTTCCACCTTCTCAAGTGTACTTATATGGATCTAGCCTTTGGAAAGAAACGCGTTCTTGGCCTTTTCGAGAAACCTGTAGCGCATTTTTTTCGTGATTTTTCTGGACAACTGGACAATTGTTTAAATGTTACTAATTTTTTGCAGGGACGATTGTTCCGAAATATTGCCGCAAAAGTTTTATTTCTTAGCTGTGAAGGTGAGGTGACAATGACACTGGAATCTGTAATTGACATAATACATTGGTTCAAATTCAATCGATTACCTTGATTTCGGTGACCGGACAACTCGACCCGGGACAATTCGACCCGGGACAACTCGACCCAGGACAGCCCGAGCCAGTGGACAACTTGACCCAACAGACAACTCGACCAAGGGGACAACTCGACCCAGTACAATAATTAAACACAGCATGATTAATGGTACAAAACTAAAGCTTGATGAGTCAACATTCTATTTATATGCAAAGATGTTGGCAGCAGTAAGGCATTAAATGAAGATCAAATTTGATTAAAACGTTATCAAACTTGATTTTCACTCCATGATTGATTGAAACATAACTTGCTTTTAAAGATTAAACGATGAATTGTCTAAACCTTTCAAATTTTGACATGTTTACATCACATTTTCAATTTTACTCCATTAGTTTGAACTATTTGTAAGCCAATATATTGGGCTTAATTTCTGTACTGAGTTGATTTGTCTGCCGATTCGAGTTGTCCGCTGGGTCGAGTTGTCCGCTGGGTCGAATAGTCTGCTGGGTCGAGTTGTCCGTTGGGTCAAGTCGTCCTTGAACCCTTGATTTCAAATGCAATTGGTTAAAAATATTTTGCAGTCAAATACTTTTCTTTAAAATGCAATAAATGACAACGTCTTGGAAATGTATTTGTAAATTTATAGTTACGTAATTGTAACGCCAACTACATGTATTTCAAAATGAATTTGGAAATTAAAGTTAGGTAACTGTTTTGCGGTACCCCTTCGTGGTTTCGTGAACGCAAATTTTGAAATGCAATAGCACTAAATTCTACCCACTCGCATCTCGAAATATGCGCTCACGAATCCCTGCGGGGGTATCCCATCATGCCGATCGTCAGAGCATGATTTGAGGATGAAACAAAACGATATCACACCTTGGCTTTGCTGATTCGTTGAAGCGTGCGTAAATGAAGGGTACATGAGCAGTAACAGTGGAAGATGCAAAAATCACCCATTGGTCAACAACTTCGTGACCCTTTCACAACATGATTTGTTTTTACTTATTTGATAGAGATTGAAAAATATTTACCAAGCTCCTGTCTGAAGCAATGCTTGTAGTTCTGGTTGGCCAAGAGCTGACCCCCCGCATGGTTATAGGACTTGAAGGATCCGCTTTTTCCCGTGAAGTATTGTGTGCATCCAGCCGGAGCTCTAAAATATGAGGAGAGAACGTACGTAAAAAATAATTGTTTGGTTTTAATTCCAAGCGCGATGTTCAAAAAACTTTGTTTCTTGCATTTAGGATATGCTTTGAAATACATATGCATCCATTCCATATTCGGAACTTACTATGAGCTTTTTCCTTTTACATTTCGTTCAAAATAGTACATGATGAGCTTGAAATATGGTGAAATTTGAAAATGCAGTTAATTCTCCAGGTTTCTCCTCTTAAATAATTTAAAAATCGGCATTGCATTGCTGCCAATTATGTCCTTTGATAACACCTGTCTGATTATGTTGCATCATTTCTTTTTAACATTAATTGGAGAACTTGCAGTGAAAGTTTTAACCAGTCTCACACAAGCCAGACACATCGTACGGTTTGATTCACTAATTTGATCATACTTGGCCAAATTGTCGCATGTGTAGTATGTGGCCTTGATGTCGAATTTTCGACCGCCTGGTCCAGATCCTTTGACGATGGCGAGCATTCCAGCTGATGTTCCATTTGTGCCCGTTTCAAAGTACACTAAAAATTAAGGTATCATAATATCATAAGAACATTAAGGTATCTTAGATTCTCCTAGAAATTTCCCTTGAGTTCTTAATTGCTGCCAATGCAATTCGGCTTTTTTCTCCAAGTTTTCCTCTCAGATTTCTAACTTATAAATTTAGTCCTGTGAGCTCCAGAAATTGCAAATAAAGGTAGAAAATATAGCAAATAGAGTGGCAAATAATTTGTAAGATATCTATTGAATTGGCAAATGATCCCGAAACATTGGCACGCAAGATATGGTCTAAAAGTCAAGGAAAGGAATTAGAAAAGTAAAAGGATAAAGTCTCAAAAGTCATAGAAAGTCGGAAAGATGACAAAAGCTATGAGAGGTCTGTTTTACCTTTCCCAAACTAGCTTTTGGTTGGTCAAAGACATTTCATTTCAGGCTCATTGATATTTATTCTTGATTATCCTTTCACCATATTGTTTTCTGTCATCTATTCTGACCAAACGCCTTTCAGCGTTTAAATATGTATGTGTTAAAGAACAAAAAATAGTTACATAAAAAGAGGGATTCGGCAATTTGAATAAACAGTTTATTTTATGAGAACCGGTTTTCAAGATTTGACTTTCACTCGAAAGTGCTTGAAGCCAAATCTGACTTGAACTGTTCTTATCTAAACGGAAAAGAAAACCCATTAGAGTTGTGTTTCGCCTTTGCAACGCACAGAATAGTACAACACACTAGAGGAAAGGTTCCTCCTGTAGAGCAGTGTAAAGCTTTGGGATTTCATACTAGTGCACCCTCTGGTTCTACCAAGAAGGAAGTGTCACCACACTTCTTACTGATGACAAAAAGTTGGCATCAGATATTTTTCCCCAACTTTTAGTATGCTTTTGTCACTTGCCATGTTATGTGTCATCATTATCAAATGAATGTTGGACTTGAATGGTTCAAAATAATTGTCGAACGATTTCCTTAGATGGCGAACAAATTTGTCAGCGAAAATTTAGAAGCACTGGATTCGCTAGAATCATGGTAGTTCTTGTCGCGGTTGTTGCGCAGCCTGACTAGCTCATTCAGCTGAAATCCGATCCGGTACTTTACACGTCTCTATGCTGAAAACAGTTTACTTTTTCGCCAGCTTTTGGAATATATTGAAAGCACCTGGCTAGGCATGGCTAGGACAGCATGAAAAGGTGACGTACAACTGCAAATACTTAAGTATGAAGCTAACCAAGACAACCAATAATACTAGCAACAAAGAGGCAACGCTCATCTAGCATGTTTTCTTATCGGTTTAGGTAAATAACCTCAGTAATGGGCCAGTTTTTCCCCAGCTTGACTTTGATCACTTGATCATTAAAGAATGTTGGTGGAGTCTTAGCCTAGTTCACGCTTTGCAACCACCCTGGATTTGAACTCGCCAGCTTCTGGGGACTCAGGCAAGTGCTCGTCCGCCTCAGCTGTCTTCTTCAAATCCATAGATGACAGCACGGGGTCGTAGACTCCACCAACATTCTTCAACGATCTCCCTGACAAAGTCTCGTTGCAGAAAGACCGTCCCATCACGGAATATATATTCTCTTCGCGTGTATGAGAGGGAAAATTATACCTCTAAAAACCGGTCCTCTAACAGAAAATCAGGCAATGAAAGTCCATTGACGGCGCTTCCACTTGACCAAGGAGGTGGTGTGAAATTTTGATGTTTTGACGAATCAACAGGATGAATATTCCTATTGACTTTTAGATTGTCTTAACAACAATATTTAAAAAAAAGTAAGTTTTGCTAGTGTAGATGACAGCGTTTAAGTTGAATTTATACCCTACTTAAGGTTTTGCTTCTGTTTTAGAAAACAAAAGGTTTTTTTTATTAGATTACAAAGAAATTGATGTTGAATATTCAAACATTTGACTTCATTTTAGGCCATCTTTATCAAAAGATGTGTTATTCCAATCCATGCCTAATGAATGAATTTTCACGTAATTGCTAAATAAATTTTAAGAAAGTGCAAGAAAAATACTTTGTTTTTTTGTTGTCTTTAAATCTATTGTATAAGGAATCATGTAGTTTTTTCCCATCGCCTAACACAAATCACAAGACCTTTAACGCCCTGAGTTAAAATAATACAAAGCCGCTCAAAGCAAGCTGTGGTATAGCTTGAGGACTGATTTTCTTACTGTGCTGTCCAGTTAACAATCCACAAACTGTTGGAGGAAACCCATTGGATGAAGACGAAAAAGGACTCGTGACCATCACTGAGTCAGCTACAGTTCCACAAACTCCTGGAAAAGTTATTCAAATAAGCTTATTCCTTTTGAGCCCAACGGCATCCTTGGCTTACCTGTGTTGCTAGCAAAAGTGGATAATGTTCGGAAGTCTAGCCTGTAAGAGAATCAATGTTGAACAGCTCTTTGTTGCCCTTGAGCCACAGTTTTTGTTAAGCTTAAGCATTTTCCAAGAGGTTAGCTATCTCATGAGAAATTCTACAAACAGGAATGCAATAACCACAGGAAAGAACCTGTGCTAGCTGGGGATCATGTATTTAATATCTCAGTTGCTATCATTACTTTCTGATCAATCTGTTCCCGAGAGGTATTCACATCCATTCAAAATAATATTCTTACCGAATTTGGCACAAATCTGGAACGAGAAACGATCCATGAAAGTCAAAAGATAACTAATATGACGGCAGTACCCAACAGTAACAAAGCAATAATCTTACTCTCACATATCCGGTTGAAGTTGTAAGTGCAAGTTTCACTAGGAATTGTATCGGCTAAGGGATTTCCATTATTCTTAAACGTGAATGATCTTAATCAATATTCATGACAGAAATGTACGTATTTCGGATGAAAAAAAGCTGCAAAAACACACTATGAAACCTGATTTTCTTACCCGAATGAAGGTGCAATTCTATGAAATTAGGACAATTAGTAAGTACGTTGAACGAATTCGAAATCACACCATCTCTTACCTGATTGATTGTTTGTGTGCCACCACAAACGCCACTTACAATGAATAAGCAACACACTCCAAAACCTAAAACACCGCAATTTAAGATCGCCTAATGCAAATTCGACTCTAAAGTTAGTTCATAGATACCCGCAGCACAATTCCCGGAAGCTGATCCACTCCTAGAAGCGCATTCCGAAGCCGTCAAGCATGTTCCTGGAAGATTTCCGGTCTCTGTTGTGGTGCAAAGGTCATTCTGAAAGATTGCAATGTTCCCCAAGGGGAAAAACAAGGAAAACAAGGTTCATATTCATGCTTTGTGTTTTCAGTATTGCAATTTGAACCACTTACCCTGAACGTGACCACGTTGAATAAGCTAAACAATCCTAAAAGGCGAAATAAGCCAATAGTAAAAAAGATAGGCAAGACTTTTGGTAGACTCAGTAATCAAAGTTGTACAAGTAGTGAAATCAAGACCTTGAGAAGTACAATGGGAAGAAGGGATGTTCGAAGGTAGATCGTCCTTTTTTCCACCCGTACATGTGCCGTCAGTCCTTGAGACTGACGGCAATTCACTGGAAATGAGTTGGATAAGGCAGTTTGCTCGAAGGTTTTCTTTGTAAGGGACTTTAATTTTCCGGCTAGCGTTGTAGAGTGAAAGGTTAGTCCTGATGGGTATATTCCCATTTCGAAATCGACATCTCAGTCGTTCGAAAAGCTGGAGGAATTTGCGATCTTGCGCACTTTCTCCGAACATGTTGGTTTTGCCACTAGAGCGAATAATGTTCTGGACTTGGTCTTTTCAAATGACTCTGATCTGATCCAGTATGTCCATGCAAGGACACTAAAGCTCTATAGAGTCCCTGGTCCATGTGACACCTAGTAATCTGTCAGATCATCATGTTCTTGACACAGGGTCGACCATTACTCAAAAGCAGAGTAAAACCGGTCAAAAAGGTCGGTCTGGCTAAGTTCAAGTTCAAAGATGAACATTGGCCATTGATTATAGAAAGACTTGAAAAACTGGACCTGGTCTCAATTCTGAAACAGGAATCGTCCGTAGATGCAGCCATTGAAGTTTTTAAGGAAGTTTGCTCTAGTTTAGCAATCTCTGAATGTGTACCGAAAGGTGGAACACGGACAAAAAATTCAAAATGTAGGAAGACTTTGTCCAAAAAGAGTTGTAAGTGGCAAAAAGGCTGAAGAGCACCTTGTATCCAGTAATTGTGGTTAGTCTCCAAAAAAATTGGACATAGTTGAGGGTAAGATTAGGGCCTCCATCAAATATGACCAATTACAAACTGAGAGTAAGGTGGTTCAGGAGGTCAGGTCGAATCCGAAGGTTTTTTTCTCTTATGCGAACTCTAAGAGAAAAATGAAACACTCCGTTGGGCCTTTTGAGGTTGATGGGCCAGCCATTAGCAATGTAGAGACTATGGCTAACATGCTTGGAGGTCAGTTCTCCAGTGTGTTTTCAACCCCACTGAGTTTGGAAGCAACAGCTCATTGCTCTGAAGATGAGTCTGTTGAGATTGACAAGGTTAGTCAAGCTGAGCGTTTAGATGATCTTGTAGTCACAGATCAAGATGCTTTAGAGGCCATCAGGGGCTTGAGGCTTTCAAGTTCTCCTGGTCCTGATGGCGTGACGTCTCAGTTTCTGATGAGATGCTCACTGGTTCTTGCTCCTGTTTTCTCGTACTTGATGCGTTGCATCTTGGATCAGGGCAAGTTTCCATCGTCACAAAAATTAACTCACGTTGTTCCAATTTTTAGAAGGGGGAGATAAGTCGCTCACCAGTAACTATAGGCCGATTTCTCTCACATCGAATATTGCGAAAGTGTTTGGGAAGATCATGAAGTTCAAACTTGTTGAATTTCTTGAGGTCAATGAAGTTCTTCCTCCTAGCCGGCACGGGTTCCGAGCAAATTTTAGCACGGTTACCCAACGGATTGAGCATTTAGAGCAGGTTATTGAGGGACTGGAAAAGCATGAGTCAGTTGATGTTGTCTATTTTGATTTTGCCAAGGCCTTTGATAAAGCAGATCATGGCCTTTTGTTGAATTGACTTCATGACATTGGGATCCAAGGCAAGGTTCTCAATTGGATAAGAAGCCTCATTCAGGATAGGAAGCAAATTGTTAAGGTTGAGGGATCCCTTAGTGACATACATGATGTCAAGTCAAGTGTTCCCCAAGGCTCCTTTTTTATAATATTCGTAGCCTCGCTTCAAAAGCTTAGTATTACTGCCAGTCTCTCTTCTTATGCTGACGATACAAAGTTAGTTTCTGGTAGGAATGGCCAAGATTCCACTAGCCTTGCAAAGGACCTAGAAATAATCTCTTCTTGGGTTACTAAGAGTAATATGGCCCTGAACGGAATGAAATTCCGCTCAATGACCTTTGGGTCAACTCCTTTGAATACTCCACTCGTAGAGAATGGAGGAAAAGATGTTGAGCAGGTGTCATCTATGAATGATTTAGGTGTAGTCCTCCAACCGGATATGCTCATCGAACTTTCCATTATTTTGAGGGTGGGTAAAGCTTCTGAAATGTGTGGTTGGATATATCGCACGTTTAAGTCCAGAGATAGCATCACGATGCTAACTCTATACAGGTCGATTGTCCAGCAACATCTTGAATATGCCTCACCCATTTGGGCTCCAATGAGTTCAGCAGGTTTGCAAAAGGTCGAACAAGTCCAAAGATGTTTCAATAGGAACATCACAGGAATGAGAGAGCTCTCCTATTGGGAGAGGTTAGAAAGGTTGGGACTGTACAGTGATCAGAGAAGGCACGAAAGGTATCTGATACTGTACGTCTTCAAAAGCATTCATGAGCTTTGTCCCAACCCAGGATTTAGGGTTAATTTTAGTGACCGTAGAGGCTTAATGTGCGTTTTGAGAGCACTTTCAAGCCCTCGAGAATCCAGGCTAGTTCGAACAATGAAGTCCACTTCTCTTCTTTCTCGGGCTCCTTCATTGTTCGATTTGCTTCCCTCTAATATTCGTAGGGAATACGTAGGTCTAAGGTAAATATTTTGGATTTTTTCAACAAACCTGTACTTCTCTAATGAAACAATCAACAAAAATTTAAGAAGTTGAAATATCTTTTCGAGGTTCAAACAAGTAAACCACTGCAAAAATTGCATATTTCAAGAAATTGAACAAACATTTTTTTCATGCCACATAGATAACATAAAACGTACTTTTTCAAATAATGATAAAGAATAGTACAGTTATTACACTCATTAGATTCATCAGTAGACCTGATGTGAACTCTTATGAACAAATATGCTCTAAAGTGTGAAAACAAGTCAAAAAAGCAGAAAAAGTGTTTAGATAATCGAAAAAGGTGGAAAATTGGCCCGAAGAAGTAGACAGTAGAAGGCCATAAAATTCAAAAAGTATACTCTTTTTTAGGCCTAGTCATCAGTCATTGGTACTGTATCATAATCTACCAAAGGTGAGTTTTTTAAACACTGAGTTAAGGCTTGGACGTTACCCAGAAAGAGTTTCCACTCAACACTTTGGGGAGTGTAGTTTGATGCCGGTTAACGTCCAAACCCCTGACTCTGAGGTACGAGCTTTAAAAAACAAGCCTCAGAATAAGTAGAGTTAGTTTCTTGGAACAATCCGCTTTTCCTTTTTATATTCAAGTTTTTTTAAAGATAGACATGTTTTCTTACTTCCGAGTTACCAGCATGAATTCATAATTAATCAATAGAAAAAGCTGACATCAATAAACGGGTCGGTTCGCACCGAAGGGATTTCCCGTGCTAAAATGTGAGATCTTCATCAGTATCGTTCACTCCACTGGTAAAGTCTCCATTCCCTTAGTACTAATTCATTCTTTAAAAGAAAGTGTCCCGGTCTCAATTGTTTGAATATTTTCTGTTGTCTTCTCATCGGGATATTCATAGTAATAATTTATTTTCAGA
>NC_081447.1:12344864-12346298 GCF_007210705.1 Tigriopus californicus
TTTGACCACTTTGGATTAGATGGTCCAATAGAAACTCTTTAACCACTTTATCATACACTTTGGCCAGATTTGATGTCAATGAGATGAGACGGTAACTCTTTGGGAGGGAGGGATTCCCACCCTTGAAGATTGGAGTGATGTGGCCCATTTTTAGCGATTCGGGGAAAACACCATGGTTGACGGACTTCTTGTTTTGAGTGGTCAGAGCTCGAATTAATTCAGGTGCGCATTCCTTGAGAAAGGCTGCGGTTATACCATCAGGTCCGGCTGAGCTGGATCGGTTTAGGGAACCTATAACCCTGAGAACTCTTTCTGCTGTGATGTTAAGGGGAGGATCATCCAAGGGTTGGGACAGCAGATCGATGAGCGGTACGGCGCGAGGGGTGGAAAACACATTTTTGTATTGCTCGCTGAGTGTGATTACTATGCTCAATTCGTCATATAGGATGATAGTATTTACGATGAATGGACCAACTCTGAGAGTAAACTTGCGCCTGAGGTTAGCATAGGCATAAAAAGCCTTTAGATTGGACTTCAGTTGCCCCAGAGCCGCCAATTCCCGGTCTTGTTCCTCGGCATTTATAGACTCCTTGATCTGCTTATCAAGTTCAGCCAAGCATTTGAAAATACGGGGTGATCTCGGGCCAATCATTTTGAGGCTCGACTTTAATCGGCATCTCTTTCAAAAGAGCTTTTTACGGCGTGGGGGTACATTGATTGGGTCCCCTCGCGTCTTGATCTTACTTAGACCAAGAAGACTTTCGCAGGCTTCCACACAAGCAGCAGTGATGCTAGATTTGCTTCATTGAGGGACATATGGGTGTTTCTATCTAACGGGTCAATAAGTTCACTACCTCGGAGGACGGAACAAACGTTTGGCCAGTCTGTCGCCTTAACGAAAAAGGACGACACTCCTACCAGTGTTTCAGTATGAGGGACCGAAGGAGATGGGTTTGTTGCGTAGTTTGTGACAATATCTAGTAGCTTATGGTCAGATACAGGGGAGTCACTGACTGTCACGTTTTCACAGGCATCAGGATCATCAGTTAGAACTAAATCCAGTATGATTTTCCCATTCGTTTTATCTCCAACGTGTTGGGTAAAACCAAATTCAAGGTCTTCCATCA
Source organism: Tigriopus californicus (assembly GCF_007210705.1). Taxonomy (NCBI): domain Eukaryota; kingdom Metazoa; phylum Arthropoda; class Copepoda; order Harpacticoida; family Harpacticidae; genus Tigriopus; species Tigriopus californicus. Next base: position 12,345,992 of record NC_081447.1, read on the forward strand.
TTTGATCTAAGGCCGACAGTCGACGAAAATCGTCAATGCCTGATCTTCTCGAGGGTTGACTGTGGGTAAGGTAATCCAAATGACTTGATGAGAGGATAGGACGATCCGATTGGGGAGATTGAGAACGACCAGGTTGGGGGGGAAATCGCGGGGGTGACGCTGTTTGGGGAGAGGATGGGGTCTTGGCTTGGATGGCCGAGTGGTCTTAGGTTTGACGGCTCTAAATTCCCTCTGAGACTTATTTCCATTTTCAACTAACTTTTTAGTTGTATGATATTTCTTGCTCGAGTCATGCGTCCTTGGCCTT
>NC_081447.1:12347298-12366673 GCF_007210705.1 Tigriopus californicus
AATCGCTCGATCTAGTTGGCCTAATGGGCTACTCTAACAGACACTCACCCCGCAGGAGCAATGGAATTCCTGAGAATTTAGAAAATCTCACAAAAGAATTACACCAAGGTAGTGTCAGTTTTTTGACAGTTGAACCGAAACAGGATGATTGGAAGCATGGTTTGAGACACGCGGAGAGCAAAGGCTTTTTGCTTCATCCTTTATTCCGTAGACTGGTTCGACCAATCTTATCCATACTTGGCAATTGAATCTGACGTGACTGAGAATACGGCTTTTATAGTTTGCAGTTGCAAGGTTAGCTTGAAAGGTTAACTTTGTGTGGAGAATAACTATTAGATTATGCAGTAAATTCCGAATTGAGGCACTAAGTTTCAAAACAAGAGTTTGCATTAACATCTGAACTTCAAGATCCAAGTACAAATTGAAAGGCTTCATCATCATATTCATCATCATATTTATCTATAAGAAGGGGCCCAGGGACATTCCAAACAACCATTGGACAATCGCCCTGGAGAAACTCTTCTTGAAGATGACGTCCACCCTCTTAGGTCCCCGCTTCTCCGGATTGGCCGAGGATAGAGATCTCCTTCCCGAGTTCCAACTCGGTTTCTGGAGAAGCCGGTCAACCACTACGGCAGCTAGTCTCCTCAATGAAATTGTGCACTCAAACATCACCAGTAAGAGGAGAGTTTATGGATGCTTTGTGGATTTCTCCAAAACATTTCACAGGGTGGACCGAACGCGGTTGTTTCTCAAACTCCAAATGTGAGGAGTTCCGCGTTCAATCAGTGTCCTCCTGTCCAACATCTATGCGGGACTCAGATGCTCCATCCGTTCGGGTGAGGACCTATCCCCCTGCTACTTCACTTCCATTGGCTTCGGCAAGGGGATCTACTATCGCCAATTCTTTTTAACCTTTGTGTGACCTGCCCAAAGCCCTCACACACCAAGGGCCCACCTTCAACCGGACGACCTGGTTCTCTTGGCTCATTCAGCCGTGGAATTGCAAAATGCCATCAATGTCCTCCACGGTTATTGCCAAAAGATAGCATTCAAGGCAATACTATCAAGACAAAGGCCATGGTTTTCCATTAAGGTCGTCTGCCTCCCACCTCCTTCCACATCAATAATAGTCTGATTGAATTCGTCAATAGTTTTAACTATGTCGCTTTCACCTTTCCACCCAACTCTCATTCACTAATCACCTCAAATCCACAATAACCAAGGCCAGGGCCAGGATCGGATACATGTGCAATAGACTTCCCATCAAGAATCTTCTTTTCCAAAAGTTCTTCAACTCTTCCGGACCTACATCACTTCAATTTTCCTCTACGGCCTTCACATGTGGCTCACAAACTCCGCCCAATCCGCCCTCAAATCCGGCGATGCCACCTTCACCAAGTTCCTCAAACGGTACCTGTACGTGCCCAAATATGCCAACAATGCATGGACACATTTTCTATGCGAAACCTAGCCCCTCCCTATCGGGCTGGCAAGGTTTGTGTCCAACAGTGTTGGGAACCTGACCTTTCGGAGGTGATGTCCGGTCACAAATTGTCCTTCCCGGTCAAGGGCTTGCTAACACCTTGTTGTCCTTGGCCCGACATCCTTCGGAATAATGGCGGGCACGCACCTTTGTCCGGCTCTCGGCCCAATGCCATCAACGACAGGAGCTGACAAAAGATCTGTTCAATTTGGCCCATCCTCTCCTCTGCAATAACCAAGAATTTCATCACTTACTTTTCCTAACTGCGTTTGCACTTATGCTCTCACCATCTTCACTTTCTCATGTGCACTGAAACAATTCTAGTCAAATTCAGTGTGATTCAAATCGCTAGTCAACTATTTTATTGCTGTTACCATTTACTTTTATACACTTTACAGTTTGTGTAATGTTTATACACCACCTTCCTTTATATTTTTACGCCATGACTGGATAACCATCGATTGGTTGGATCTACTTTCGGTAAAGGACATGAGCAAAGGCCACTTAGACCGCTCGGCTACCCCAAGTCTTTTCGCAACTTAGAAAATAACCATTGAATAAATATTGCCCAACGGGCTAGCCCCGAGTCTAAGAGTTTCCAGATTTGAATATTAAACACATCCTTACTCGGTTAAGTGACACATACCAACCCCTATTGATTCAAGATCTTGCATCCCATAGCAACGCTTCTACCCTGTACAAAAAAAAATATTTAAAATCGCCAACTGCAGAGTAAGAATTGTGCATAAAAAGAGCCCTATCAACATACATGAATTAAGCATTTATGACACACCACATAAGAGGCCCAAAGTGAGACAATGATCTAAACAATCCGCTCACTTTAATGGATTTATCATGATTCAATATAGTCAGCTCGAATGGTGGGATCCAGTTCTTCGAAACTTTCCCATTGTAAACATGCTATTTTTTTACCTCAGGAACCACAATCCGTGACAACAATCATTTCTCGCTGCTTAGTTTAAGAGTACGCACATTAAGTTGAGGAAATTGTAAAACCTGACGGCACTAGCTCTAACCATCTTAAAAAATGCAATATCGTGGTATCGTGGAAGGCCCCCGAAACTTGCTTAATTTGACATTTTCATACGAAGTCAGAACCAGGCAGCACTGACTTGTGCAAAAGAGACGATTTCGTTTCTCCTTTGTTTCGTCCATTGGAACGCAAATGCAAAATTACCAGTTGGCAGGCCATTAACCAATGTTGAAGCATAATTTGTCAGGCGAATGACCACGTAAAAAAGATAAAAATACCATAGGAAAGGGCTTTAAATTTCCATGTGGTTTATTGCCTAAAACCACTCGAACTTGTCACCGTTCTTCCACGACACAGAAGGGCTATAACGAGCCCAAACAAGTCGAATTATTGTCAAATGGAGTCAAACAAATTTGCGCTTGCTTGCTCATGTGTTATTTGCTATGCTCTTTTTTGTGGTGGACATGCAATCTTGAAGATTTGGAATTCCTGTAGTGGTTGAAAGGCGGGCAAAAACATGATGATACTCGATGCATCTACCTCTTATTCTTTGGAGCCATAGTTAACATAGTCATAGTTAAATAAATGTTGACACAATGATTCGTATCTTTGGACCACATATTTAAGATGGTTTGAGCTCGCTCCGAATAGATGATTAGAAAAACAGCTCATTGGCTTGGCTAGAATGGAAAAGATATCGCTGAAATTCATATATTCCGTCATCCTTGCCCTGCGCTCAAAGTGTTGCAATTTGCACACTTGCTTATGTCTTCTTTTGCGAGGCTCTAGCTTAATAAGAATGAAAACGGAACCCTTCTCAAATAACCAAATTTGCCCATTTCGCAGAGGTGGGTGTTTCCTGTAAATGAACGAAGCATGATTCGCAATCTGTCTATTTTCATACTGAAACTAAATGTACACATCAAGATATTCTACGCTCTTGCAAACAACGTTATTAACGTTTCTCACCATCATTTTACCTTCTTGTAATCATATTTGCCATTAAGTCGATTAACGGCTAACGTAAGGGACTTTTTGGCTAATAATGGCCAGAACTAAACTTTGCAATTTGCTCAACTTGACGGTCATTTAAAAGGTATTTTGCCAGTTTAAAGAGGAACCAGTTATGGTCAATGATTTTTTGCACAGACTTTTATGGCACTAAAGTGCAGTGGAAATGTCTTCATTGTCAGATTCGCACAGCAACCACTAGAAAACAATTCCACTTGAAGCTGGAGTTGTTCATGAGAATTGGGACGCCTTTTGAACGTATTCGTAATTGTTCGACTAGCAAAGCATGAGAGCCGTTCGGTTTATGATTTCAGGAAATTGCTTGTTAGTCATGAATCATCTCCATTGTTCATTTATTTTTGCGGTGGTGGTAAATATCGGACTCCCTGAGCATTGAACTAAATGCAAGACAGAGGCCTGTTTCTTAAACGCTCTGACCTCGGAGCTAAGGCTTGGACGTTGCTCAGAATGATCATCCATTAACCATCCATCCGGTCATCGTATTTTTATGCTAGTTAACGTCCAAGCAACAAACTCTGAGGTAAGACCTTTAAGAAACTCGCCTCAGTTCCTAAAACAACTCTGTCCTCTCGGTAACGCGGAAAAGAGCAGCTGTTGAAGTGGGCAAGATGGTCGTTAGATTATAGAGAATCGGCAAAAAAAGGCCACTTGGGACGAGGAAAAAATAAAGTGAGGGGAAGAATCGTTTGGCTCATTGCATTTTCGTTTGCTTTCCATCCGAAATGGCAATCTTGATTAGGTTTACGATTTTGTGGATAGGAATGATTGAAAAACGGTACTCGTAAAACAAGAACTGTTATTGTAACGACCCAAAAAGGCAAAACAGTATTTGTTACTCGTTCCTTTTTTCACGCTCGAGAGTGGCATTGAATTTTTCGTTTCTCTCTTGGCGATTGATAAGCATTTTGAAAGTTGCAATATATTTGGAAATATCTAAGACATTTAGTCAAATACCGTCGAAGATTATCATATTTGACACGTTTTGGAAGACAGTTTCAAATAACAGCGAGAAACCTGTGTTTGCTAAGGAATGTATTTGTGTTTCCATATCTTGTTATATTTGCGCTGCTTGATTGGTTTTCTCCTCATTCAAATTCCGTTAAACTAAAATGCCTGACTGAGAGCGAAATATTTCGTTGGCTTGAGCGAGTATGTTGCACCAAATTTTTCAACTCTCCCCAAATCCATCCATGACTTTATTCTCCATCATTGGTTGAGCTCAGGAAAAGGTGTCAGTTATGGATATGAAATGTCTGAATAAAATGCACTATAGAAGAAGGCAATACATATACATCTGATACTTAGACTCGGTAAGCATTATGAAAGTCACTCAATATGTTATGTGAAAATACTTAAAATATTTGATCAAATATTGTCGAAGATTATCATTTTTGACTCGTTTTCGAAGGCAGTTTCAATAAAGCGAAATGATAACCGAAGTCAACAAATCAGCTTTCTAACGTTGGATTTTTCAAAAAAGCAACGTAACCTAATTAATGCTACCTTAACTTTGTCCGGCATCGAAATCCCCACCCTGAATATGATTATTTTGATTTTTTAGATATGCCTCTTGCCTCCAAGATTTCAATTTCAAAAAGGCATGAGGCATGTTTTCCCCATATCATTGATTCTGGCAATAATGGGAGTAACGCACTGCTAATCATATTGGAATCAAAGCGGCAAAGTTGTTAGTAAGAAGGTTTGATTTAAGTTGAATTCAAGGCTTTCTGGATCAGGTCTCACCGTGGTTTTGGATTCAAAGCTTGAGTCCTTGGAGACCTCCTTCCCATCACTAATGCTGGCCAAATCAACATTATCTGTGCTCATTAATGCTCATCATGCGCAGGTAATCATTGATCTAGATCAGCCAAAAGCCCTGAAATATCGGTCATCTATAATTTAGCAACGAGTAACGCCATTACATTTTTTTGACGAGTAACGCTTGTGTAACTATTTTCTCTTTTTTGCCAAAATAATTGTAACTGAAATCCGTTACTTTTATTAAGGAACGACTCATGCCCTGATGGAAAGAGCAATACGGGCAAGATTTTGCCGATGGGAAGGCCACGGTGAAAAGCACCTAAAAGAGAAATGGGTGACCAGTTTGAGCATTGGAATGGCAGGACCAGGAACATGTGTACAACAAAATATCGTTTTGATCCTTCCATGGGTTTTTGACGAAGTTTACCTACACTTTGTGATTCCTTCTGGCCAGGCTCTTATGAGTTGACTCAATCGATCAATAGAGTTGGAAACTGAAATACTTTGGATAAGGTCACAAAATTATTCAAGTACTGAAGTCAGTACTTTGAAGTGCATGGGATCCAGCATAATTCGACGAGCTTCCTCAATGCCTTCTCTCTGTATTTCCTCAAATTGCGGAGGTTGAATTGAATACTGCATGTGCCATCAACCTGTGTTCACAATTTTTATTTTATGCCTTGTGTCCTTCCATAATTATGGGTAACTTTCTCTCTACCCAAATTTGCCCGGACTTAGAAAAACCGGCCAGAACGGCAGGTTCGGCCATGCCTTCGATTGTGAAAAAGGTTAGTAAAGATGGGCTGGGACTCAATTTTGAAACTGGAATCATCCATGGACGAGTCAAAATCTGCAAATCCATCTGTGGACTGTCATGTACTTGTAGGTTACACGTTAACTCACAAGGAGTTAGCGGATGATTGGCTAGCTATTCTGATTAGTTGGATATATGTCTACATGTGTCTGAATAAACTTGGACGAGCAGGAAGGCATCCGGGGCATCCAACCTCCATTCGAGGCACTCCATAAGGCTCACGAACTGGCCCACTAAAAGCCTCACGCTCAATCCCTCCATAAAGAGAACCACTCGCCCAATTCCCTCCAACTGGGAGAGCTAAACGCTGGATCCCCTCCAATGAGAAGAGCAACAAGGTTTGAGAGAGGACAGTAGCCGGCCAACTAACTGCGCCATGTCATCTACTTGTGGGACACATGTTGACCCAGAAGGCGTTAGTGGGACGGATTATCCGGATTAGTTGACTATACCGGGTGTCCCAAAAAGATTGGCCTGATTTGATGTTTCTATCTTATATTTGGCATAACATTTGTGCTTCACACTCAGTTTTGGATTTCATGTTTTCACTTTATTCCTTAACCTTGCTCAAAGAAATGTTTTATTAGCTTTAAGCTACTTTTAAAGCAAAATAGCGCTCTAGGTTGTAATAAAGGCCAGATGCAGGGTCCTCCAGGCTTGGTGAAATTGTGGGCTTTTTTTATGATTATTGACATAGTTACCTCCAATTTAAATGCACGTACTACATTTTTTAACCCGACTCTCAAATACAAACAAGAGGCCATTCTTTGAGAGCTGTCTTAACACCCCCTGTCTGGCCAATTCTAGCTCATTTTGAGACCCAAACGGATGAAATTTGCCATACCATGGAATACCCCAATTAAGTGAAAGTGCAGCTTCTCCATAGGCCTCTTGTAAAAATTTGAAGCATTCCGTCGAAGTTTTGCCCGATTTTGTAAAATATTCTATTGTTGCATGTTGATCTTCCCTTTTGTTTCGCGGTACTTTTGTAAGGGGTAGGCTAAATACACTAAAGAAACTTCAATTTTACAGGATATCAGCTGATTTTTGTTCCTTTTTGAAAAGATAAGATGTTGCCATTCAAAAAGATCTTTCAATGCCACATGACCCTTTTTCAATATCTTGATTATCATATAATACATGAACTGAGTACCGGTTTAGGTGACATACCCCTCGTAGAAGATGCAGCAACCTCTATAAGAAGCTTCTTAGGATTTACAGAAATATGCCACATAACCAGAACTGTGGCCCAGGGAAAGAGTCTCCTGTTTAGGTTAACCACTTGATTTGGTCCCATTGAGATCATACCCATATTTTAGGCGTGTTTGAACCCAATTTGTGGGCTGGCACTGAAAATGAGCAAGCTCAACCTCCTTGCCCAGCACGTATCTCGCGCTGGACAGTCAAACGTAAGTCGTAGTCACAAAAAACCTATTCATATTTTATAGTCGAAGGTCCATGAACCTGGTTAAGAGGAAGCATTAATTCAGTGTGGCCTTTGATGACCTTTTCACAAGCCTATGTGCATTGCAGCAAAGGACGTTCAGTTACGAAAAATGAACTTTGACGATTGGATGGCGACATTGGTCGAAGAAAAAACAGGCCAGAATTGGCCTTCTCACACACCTAAGTTGGATCTACCAAGTACATGGGCCATACCGATGATAAGGGGAGGACCGGAAGAGGTAACCTAACAGATCAGACAAGATCCATAATTGTGGCCACAGACGCGAGGCGGCATTGCAGCCATTGATCTGGCTCAAAACTGACCACCACCCAAGAAAGTTCGAGAAATGCAAGTCTGGAGGTCATGTAAAACCCATGTGCGGCAAGTATAGGTACGTGCACAAAACTGGTAAAGGGCCTCGTGCTCTGCAACAGAAGTACACGTGCCAAAAGAATGGCCATTTCGCAAAGATGTGCAAAACTAACATGGAGATGGGATGGAAACAAGATCGAAAGGAAACCGCCATTCCTGTCGCCGAATGTGTGAAGGATAAGGAACCTAGATTTCTCGTGGAAACGTACTCTGACCATGAAACTAAGGAACTGGGACAGCCTCTGGCTTGGAGTCAATGAAAGTCATAGAGCTAGTTATGTCAGAGCTAGGCGTAAAGGCCGAAACTGTCCTTCAAACGAAGGCGTCACGAACCCAGGGGCTTGGGCGCATCTTGCTCCAGAAACAGGGGGGTCACATGGAAATGGATCCAATTTGGCGGCAGGTTTTTGTCAGGGGCAGAAACCACATTTGCCGTGGTTTGGCTGGATTGTTTAGCCATTATGTGTCTTAGACAGTGCAAGTGTAGACAGTGCAAGATGTTCCTAAGTGGCAGGCCAACATTTGCCATCAAGACTAACCAACGTCCTTTAGTGCCAATGTTAAACAAATTCACCCTTGGCATGGTGGAGAATCTGCGAATTATAAAATATAAAATGGGCCTTAGCTTATATCAATTAAACCTAGGGTGGAAAAAAGTAGTGGGCCATTGCATGCCTGATGCCCTCTCACGAGCTCCGTTACTAGACCCAGCCACGACGACGTTGACGACTTTTAGCTCAGTTAGTGGCCAAATTGAAGATTGTTGTAGCCGAGATGGTGGGTCATTAATGATTCAGGCCCTGAAATTGAGTACCCTCTCTTTTGGGGGAGATCCAAAAGGTAGCCCAAGCCAATCCCAAGTATGAGCCAGTTTTGGTTATATTTGGTTGTATTTTCAAAATCGTTCATAATGTTTGTCTTTTTTCGAAAAATAGGTATTTTAAGACTCTTACTTATTTTTGTGTTATATGATACTTTGCCATCCCAGAGGCACGCTCTTATATAGCGTTGCCAGGTCCTCCTTGTGACGGGCAAACATTTGCGATAGTAAATAACTTTGAAACTCAATGATCACAAGACAAACCGATGGTCAACAAATTGCTATTTTTGACATTCAATAGCCACGAGAGATCATCATTCTCTTGTGTTGTTTGGTTTCAACCAAAACAATCAAACGTTCTAACAATCAACGAATTCCTCGAATTGGAAGCCTTACTTTTACAATCACAAAAGTCAATGCGTCTGAACCAAATCCCCAAAATACAAATAGGAGGCTTGAGCTTCCTGAAACCGGAAAAAATGTTAGGGTCCTGTCTTTAACACGAGTAGGCTCATTTGATGTTGAGCACTCGTTTTCCCAATAGAAGGTAGTGATCGTACAATGTGTGGTTCAACCAAGTTATGTTTCCAGCTTTGCAAAAAGGTGCAATTGCATCCATATACAATTATACATGTATGTTCATGGCGCACTGCTTCCAGCGTTTGCCGCTGGCAATAAATACCCTAGAAAACAGGCTACATTAACGCTTCAGGATTTAATATTTCTTAGGTTTCTGTAAATTTTTCGATCAAATATGATTCAAATGTTTTAAAAATATATCATATATTTTGTTATTCTTACTGCAATGTTGATAACCGCCCAATTAATGGCCAAAGATACTTATTGAAGGTTTTGCTAATATCTTCAAGCCCTGAAATATTCAGAATAGTTAAAACAGTTAAGTCTTTTTTCTCGGTCTCCTTCATTGTTTGATTTGCTGCCATCCTATATCGCTAGGGAATGGGTAGGTTCTGCTTCCATAACACATTTGAAGTCAGGCTTGGACAAGTTTTTGTGCTAAAACTCCTGATCAATCACAAATTCAAGTCTTATTTGTTGGTAAATCAGAAATGAAACAAAATTACACAGGGTCCGCCAAATTTCCGATTCCGCTTGTGAGGCCCTATCTTAATAGTGCTATAATTTGACAACAGCCATCGGGAAGAGCTCAACAGTCTAAAACGTCGACTTTTATTTTAAATCAGCCTAAATCATCGCCTCATTTCTTTGTACAAATCCAAAACAAATAAAAGAAATTATTGGTTTTTGGGCCGATTAAAAAGGATTTATGAGAGTGACAGTGACTGTTTTTTTCCGATGCTGTCAATTACAGTTCAATCAATTCACTGACAAGGCAGCTAGAAGCTTCATTGCGGAATCGGAACTTCTGTGGTTACTGTAAAGATAAGCTCACATCTTGGAGATTTCATTTGAATAGAACTAGGGATTGCATTCCCAGTAGAGGCGAAAAATCTTACCAAAAAGTGATACGACTTCCTCAACAATCAATTCCCACTAATCCTAGTTTCCAAAGAAGCATTTTCAACAAATTTACGATTGTGACCATCATGTAACCTAGACAATTTTGCCCTGTGTAAAATGATCCTTGCACATTGCAATCGCAAACAACGCTAACGCTTAGGAAGTCTGCTTCTCCCAGGCCCTCTCTGAAATCAGCCAAGGGCCCTCGCATATGCCGGGAAACAAATTGACTCAAGCCTGGAGGAATCCAATGGTTTGGAAGTTACTTTATCTCCAATCGCTGAAGAGATCGAACGTTCATCAAGATGAGATTACCGCCGACATTTTCGATTTTTGTCTTTCTGGCATTCTGTTCAAACGAATCTACTTCCGAATCAGTCAACTCTACACGAAATGGAAAAGGTAAGCAATGGCTGAGAACAAAAAATATACTTCAGTGTTAAAGCAGCCTTTTATTATACCAGCTATATCCGTTCCATCATTTTTGTTCAACTGATTTTTAATTCCAATCGAAAAAAATGTATCCAAATATGATGGCAGTATGCCCAATGATAAGTCTAGGCTCAATGAAAAAACGAAGAAAATAATATCATAACGGTGTTATCTTTTTCTAAGATCTTCTATGAAGCAAACTAACGAGATCACTTTTAGCTTTAAATGCAACTCTTTTGTGTCATAATCAGCAGTCGTTGCTTCAATCTAGACTAAACTATATTCAAATGTACAAGTCACAATACGTTAACTAAATCTTCCAAGCTCTGCTTAGATCATGACTTGAAACTTAAATTTTGGAGCGCGCAAATGATGTACATGGTCCTTCACAATGATTGCTACTCAAATGTATACATCGAGCTAGTTAATGATCTCGACAAAAACAATAAAACTTGAAACCTCAGCTATTTTTGACGAGTAGCTTTAAAAATATCACTGAAATTTTTGCAGCCCCATTTTTTTGATAATAATTCCGTGTTTTCTCAAGCACTTGTCAATCTTCTCAGAATTGAAAATTGTGTGCCAGAAATTTTGGCTCTTGGCCTAGTTCTTCGTCAAAAACACATTCTAGATGTCTGGGACAAAGGTATGAGAAGATCCTGAACGGTATGAAGAAAGAGGGCCTTCCTTACCTTGATGCAATAACTTCTATGATATTTTCCAAGCTACCAGTCAGAAAGAGACTTATTTATTTCGAATGTTATATCTATTAAAATGTCATGCCATATTGTTCTTGTTGAGGTCATTATAGGCTAAACCATGCAGGTCATTGATTGATCGTCAATGAGTGGAGATGCAAGGGTTAAGAATGGACAATTCTTATTCGAGTCAACGAATTGCATTTTTCTTCAAACTGTCTCNATGAGAAGATCCTGAACGGTATGAAGAAAGAGGGCCTTCCTTACCTTGATGCGATAACTTCTATGATAATTCCAAGCTACCAGTCAGAAAGAGACTTATTTATTTCGAATGTTATATTTATTAAAATGTCATGCCATATTGTTCTTGTTGAGGTCATTATAGGCTAAACCATGCGGTCATTGATTGATCGTCAATGAGTGGAGATGCAAGGGTTAAGAATGGACAATTCTTATTCGAGTCAACGAATTGCATTTTTCTTCAAACTGTCTCCAGGTTGCTGCAACTACATATTTCAAATTTCAGCTCTTCAACTATATCAAAAGTTATGTCCCCTCAAGCATCAATCCAAAACAAGGCATAGATGAAATGATCTAGCCCTTTTTACGAGAGGGTTACCTCTTTCATTCTACGTTGAGTTATGCAGCGAGTATTGAGAAGATAAGAGTATAACTGTTGATCTAGTTTGTCGAGCGATCTAAAAATTTAAATACGACCAAATACATGGAGTCCGCCAGGACTGGAGAGGAAAGGTTTTTGAAACCTCGCTAAAAGACGCTTGAGTGTGGCGTTGCTTCCCTAATCGGATACTTAATTGGGGTAGCAAAAGTTGATATAGCACCCTCTGAGCGGGCACACATCTAATTAGGGAGTAAGACATTGCTCAAACGTCTTCTAACGAGTTTTTGTAGACCTTTCCTCTCCAGGCCTGACGGCCTCCATGTCTCGACCCATTCTCATTTGGAGAAGAGCTGTTTCAAGACATGCTTGAAAAGCAGTCAATTCTTAATCTTAGTGTCCCCGTCCATATCCCAGGGATTGACGACTTGATGTATGTATTTGTGGAGAAGCGTTTATAAGAGACCGTGCACTAGCTTTGGAACATAGTTAGCCTTTCCGAAAGTGCAAGGTAAATGTAACAAATGAAAATGTTAGGCTTTTTTTAATTACTGAAGAAAATACTAGATCTGTCTCTACCATTTCCGCCAACGGGATGACAACATCTCATTCTTTTGTTTCAGTATTCTCAGCTTTTCAGATCATAACATTTGCGGTGAGAACCTTATTTTTGAAGGAAATTCTGATTCAATCAAGTTTGATTTAACATTACCTTTTTTGCTTTCCAGAACACTGCTTGCGAAGGAACCGGTCCAAGAATTGGAACGTGTTTTACTTGTGAGGATATTATGACTGAGAGCTAATACTGTGATCTTCGGAATTTCTAACAAAAGCTACCGAGAATGCGGGATTGAATGGTCTTTGAGTCCCACTGAGAGGGACTTTGAGGGTGGAACTGGCCCTGACCTTTTGGGAGAGCCGGGCTCGAAATGCAGAAGAGCGTGATGGGTACTGGTACATCTTAGAGCATGTTTTTTTCACGTGACATTCCGTTGACGTATGCTTAGGGCCCAAAAGCGAAAGCAATGAACCCTTGGTCTAGGGCAACCCGGTGGCGCTCTCCCAACGGACAGTCCGTGAAACATGGCATGCTTCAGGGAATGAAACGGCGAGTTGTAATTGGGCACTGGACCTCCGGCCTTCACTGGCCTGGGTGGGAGGACTCGTACTTGGCAGGGGACGGATCCATGGTTTGCGGGGCATTGACTAATCCATCATACATTGCCTCTTCGCACTGTAAGAGAGAAAGTCGACAAATACTTGGAACGTAGGGTGTCCCCCTTGTGGGACATTCGATGCTTGTGGCTCCTTCTCTTCCATTGGCTTGTAAAGTTGGAGGAGGTTTGTCCCAAATTGGCTTGATACCTTCCACATAGTTCAGAGGTGCAGAGTTCTGGAATCTATGCATCTGTGCTACATGATGAACAGAGATCAGACAGTTCTCGTAGCCTCCTCCAGCTGAGCTGTCGGCTTTAATAATAGGAAATGTCGTCAATTTATTTCGGAGACTTGCTGCTATTCTGGCAGTTTGTCCATTCTTTCATTGAGCTTCTTCCAGATTGTTGAAATTGTAGCGGATGGATTGCTCCCTCCAGCTTTTGGAAAGTCCATGACAGCTTATTTGCCTCTCCAGAAGTATTCGCGATTAGAAACCGAAATCTCATCCATGGGGGAGAGAGAGATTCCTTGGAGTTGGGTCTGGAGCAGGCTACCCATGAGTGAAACCGATCTTCTTTGACCAAGTCCAGTGAATGGGTCACTAAGCCTTTTGAATAATTTCTCTTCGAACAAGGAACCCCCCGCATCAGTTGTAAGGGTACTTGAAGGATTCCTCCTTGAAGAGGAGAATGTACCGGTTCCTGCTGGGGTTATCAATGATGAGATTCTTTTGCAAGACTGACGGTAGGTTTGGATGGCCTTCGTCCTCAGTTTTCCATTTTGAACAGGGGATGAGGATATCCCATTTGTGACGTGATGCCCATGGTAGCGGATGGAGTGAGGTGGTTGGGGTGGTCTGCTCCCCGCGAATACGAAGCCTGGGCGGTTTTGGTTTCGTGGCCTCAATTTTGGTATTGGTGAATGGAGTCGATCCAAGTCCCAGGTCCACGGGCAGGGACGTGGCGCGTGATGGAGGACGGCCTTGATTGGAGGTCTAATGGGGAGAAACGATTGGAGGGAACCAGCTCTAGGCAGATTGGTGGGCTCCTGTTGGTTAGGAAAGGGGTCAGCTTGGTCATCAATCACGGAGAGTTCTGCCAGCAGCGATTGAGTCTCTCTTTGTCGTTGTAGCTCACGTCTTTTTACTCCAATTGGTCTTTCCTTCTTTCACGGCGTACTTCATTGGCTTCAAATTCGAGTTGGTCTTCTTTGAGCGGTATTGTGATGTGGCACGTGAAACCTGTAATTTTGAAATGATTTCGTCCCCGTTTGATTGCGCTACGGATGAGTGAGAACGAGGTGGATCCATGACTGATGCTGGTTCTAGTTGATCCGATATCATACTCAATGGTCGTCGTAATTGGGCCGCATCAAGAAGCATTGTTAATGGACGCTCTGAATGCATTGATTTTGGCCCGGGTTTCTCGCTTTTCTGCACGAAGCTCGGCGAACTCGGACATGGATCCGCCTGACTAAGGCGAGGAAGGACTGATTCTAACAGCATTGAGGTATGCGGCAGCAGCAGAGCGACAAATCCTTATTCTTTCAGTTAGGGTTTCGATCGTTTCTACATCTGCCAAGGGGGCTATAGAAGTGTTGAGCTCGCTGGCCTTGTCCAAGAGGTGCCTGCGCAATTGATCTAAGTTTTGTTGGGGAATCCTCTTACTGGTTGGCGATTCCGCCATGATACGAGTGGCAAGGGAGTTGGACGCAACTTTTCAGGAACTTAATGAGAACGAGGCAGGCTTGGTTGGGCGCGTAACTTATTGTGCTGAGTAGACGCACCGGGATCTAGGGACAGCCAGCTTACAAAACAGACACAGAACTTCAGGCGATTTGACGAACGGTATTATATTATAATTTGTAAGTTTACGGTGAAAGCGTGCCTCTTTCCATCAAACATATCTGACATGTGGTAAATCGTTTGGAAAGTGAACAGCTGAAGAAGGAACCCGAGAGGGTGACCGTAAGCTGCTTCGGAAATTACGAATGGGTGACAGGGTGATCGAAAGGGAGCTTGCTCGACAGAACACCATTTCTCGATCTGAATTCATGGCTTTTATTCAATTCTGTGATACTTGCTAATTGATGTGTATGAGAGTAGATTGCTAGCGCCAAGTGCGTTTGTCTTGAATGTGTAAACTTAATTCAGTCCTCATTGTGAACGTCAGAAGTCATTATGTTTTTTAAGTTGTGGTACTGAAGCGTCATCATCGTTAGGCTGTTTTTTGGCCTTAAAGGCGGTTTGAATTTCCGCCTTATCATGGAAACAATTTTGATTTTATTGTTTATGAAATTCAGCCCACATAAAAAACTTACATTACCTAAAAACATTATAAAAACTTAAAATTCCAAAAAACCTAACTCAATGTAAGTTGGTGAGCACATTGTGTTACCTGCTTGAATATGGAATTTATCGATATCATCTGTTTCACCGCTCTTAGTTACATGGTAATTTTTAGTGGCCCAAATTTTCATCGTTTTTAGCCCAAACTGCCCTGGTTTATATGTTAATTCAATTTCCCAAGATATAATAATCGATTTCCTATTCAACAAATACAAAAGAAACATTTTCCTCTTCTAAATTGTCTCACAATAGCTAAAAATGTATTATAATGTCACTTAAAACACACTAAAAGTGTAAATCTTTGAAAAATGTGTTTTACAATCATCAATGTGTACACTTAGTTATGCATTCATTGAATTCTGAAGACGGTACATACAACAGACAATGTTATTAGATTTGTCTCGTTTCTTGAAGACTTTGTTGAAACTGATTGAAAATAGCTTCTTGGCGTCTTGATATTTGTGAAATTTTCAGTGACATATAATAATTTTTTTTTTTTTTTTTTTTTTTGTGTTTTTTTTTTTTTTTTTTTTTTTTTTTTTTTTTTTTTTTTTTTTTTTTTTTTTTTTTTTTATTTTTTTTTATTTTTTTTTTTTTTTTTTTTTCTGTTTTTTGGATTTTTTTTTTTGTTGGTTTTATTTTTCTTTTTTTTTTTTTTTTTTTTTTATTTTTTTGTTTTCTTTTTTTTTTTTAGTGACACTCAATCTATTACTTTGTACGCTTTAAAAATGGAATTTTCAAAAAGAATCTGCTTTTTGAGGGTAATAGATATGGTTGTGCAAGTTTTTAACTTAATTTGAAAATTATGCAAAGAAATGAAATAATCTTATCATGTTTCTGCGATAATGAAAATCGATATTATAATCCTTTGGGAAAATTTGGACATTAACGCATATAACCGGGGCAGTTTTGGGAGCTAAAAACGATGAAATTTGGACCACTAAATCCGATTTAATTTTCAGCAGCGATGAAATAGATGATGGGGAAAATTATCATTCAAGAGCTAACTATGCGTGCTTCTAATTTAACATTGACTAGGTTTTTGAAAAATCTAGTTTTTATAATGTTTTGTAGGATGTCAGGTTTTTTATGTGGACTAAGAATTCCATATAAACATATAAAATGAAAGTGCCCTATGACTCTTGCACCGGTGGTAGAAAAAATGCTCAAATTTGTGGATTTGGATTTCTCTGGAAATTGATAAGGGCTTTTGAACACCGTGGCTTGTGAGGCCTATCTTAATAGTGCTATAATTTGACAACAGCCATCGGGAGAGGCTCAACAGTCTAAAACGTCGACTTTTATTTAAATCAGCCTAAATCAGTCGCCTCATTTCTTTGTACAAATCCAAAACAAATAAAAGAAATTATTGGTTTTTGGGCCGATTAAAAAGGATTTATGAGAGTGACAGTGACTGTTTTTTTCCGATGCTGTCAATTACAGTTCAATCAATTCACTGACAAGGCAGCTGAGAAGCTTCATTGCGGAATCGGAACTTCTGTGGTTACTGTAAAGATAAGCTCACATCTTGGAGATTTCATTTGAATAGAATAGGGATTGCATTCCCAGTAGAGGCGAAAAATCTTACAAAAAGTGATACGACTTCCTCAACAATCAATTCCCACTAATCCTAGTTTCCAAAGAAGCATTTTCAACAAATTTACGATTGTGACCATCATGTAACCTAGACAATTTTGCCCTGTGTAAAATGATCTTGCACATTGCAATCGCAAACAACGCTAACGCTTAGGAAGTCTGCTTCTCCCAGGCCCTCTCTGAAATCAGCCAAGGCCTCGCATATGCCGGGAAACAAATTGACTCAAGCCTGGAGGAATCCAATGGTTTGGAAGTTACTTTATCTCCAATCGCTGAAGAGATCGAACGTTCATCAAGATGAGATTCCGCCGACATTTTCGATTTTTGTCTTTCTGGCATTCTGTTCAAACGAATCTACTTCCGAATCAGTCAACTCTACCGAAATGGAAAAGGTAAGCAATGGCTGAGAACAAAAAATATACTTCAGTGTTAAAGCAGCCTTTTATTATACCAGCTATATCCGTTCCATCATTTTTGTTCAACTGATTTTTAATTCCAATCGAAAAAAATGTATCCAAATATGATGGCAGTATGCCCAATGATAAGTCTAGGCTCAATGAAAAAACGAAGAAAATAATATCATAACGGTGTTATCTTTTTCTAAGATCTTCTATGAAGCAAACTAACGAGATCACTTTTAGCTTTAAATGCAACTCTTTTGTGTCATAATCAGCAGTCGTTGCTTCAATCTAGACTAAACTATATTCAAATGTACAAGTCACAATACGTTAACTAAATCTTCCAAGCTCTGCTTAGATCATGACTTGAAACTTATATTTTGGAGCGCGCAAATGATGTACATGGTCCTTCACAATGATTGCTACTCAAATGTATACATCGAGCTCGTTAATGATCTCGACAAAAACAATAAAACTTGAATCCTCAGCTATTTTTGACGAGTAGCTTTAAAAATATCACTGAAATTTTTGCAGCCATATTTTTTTGATAATAATTCCGTGTTTTCTCAAGCACTTGTCAATCTTCTCAGAATTGAAAATTGTGTGCCAGAAATTTTGGCTCTTGGCCTAGTTCTTCGTCAAAAACACATTCTAGATGTCTGGGACAAAGGTATGAGAAGATCCTGAACGGTATGAAGAAAGAGGGCCTTCCTTACCTTGATGCAATAACTTCTATGATATTTTCCAAGCTACCAGTCAGAAAGAGACTTATTTATTTTCGAATGTTATATTTATTAAAATGTCATGCCATATTGTTCTTTTGAGGTCATTATAGGCTAAACCATGCAGGTCATTGATTGATCGTCAATGAGTGGAGATGCAAGGGTTAAGAATGGACAATTCTTATTCGAGTCAACGAATTGCATTTTTCTTCAAACTGTCTCCAGGTTGCTGCAACTACATATTTCAAATTTCAGCTCTTCAACTATATCAAAAGTTATGTCCCCTCAAGCATCAATCCAAAACAAGGCATAGATGAAATGATCTAGCCCTTTTTACGAGAGGGTTACCTCTTTCATTCTACGTTGAGTTATGGCAGCGAGTATTGAGAAGATAAGAGTATAACTGTTAATCTAGTTTGTCGAGCGATCTAAAAATTAAATACGACCAAATACATGGAGTCCGCCAGGACTGGAGAGGAAAGGTTTTGAAACCTCGCTAAAAGACGCTTGAGTGTGGCGTTGCTTCCCTAATCGGATACTTAATTGGGTAGCAAAAGTTGATATAGCACCCTCTGAGCGGGCACACATCTAATTAGGGAGTAAGACATTGCTCAAACGTCTTCTAACGAGTTTTTGTTGACCTTTCCTCTCCAGGCCTGACGGCCCCCATGTCTCGACATTCTCATTTGAGAAGAGCTGTTTCAAGACATGCTTGAAAAGCAGTCAATTCTTAATCTTAGTGTCCCCGTCCATATCCCAGGGATTGACGACTTGATGTATGTATTTGTGGAGAAGCGTTTATAAGAGACCGTGCACTAGCTTTGGAACATAGTTAGCCTTTCCGAAAGTGCAAGGTAAATGTAACAAATGAAAATGTTAGGCTTTTTTTAATTACTGAAAGAAAACACTAGATCTGTCTCTACCATTTCCACCAACGGGATGACAACATCTCATTCTTTTGTTTCAGTATTCTCAGCTTTTCAGATCATAACATTTCCGGTGAGAACCTTATTTCTGAAGGAAATCCTGATTCAATCAAGTTTGATTTAACATTACCTTTTTTGCTTTCCAGAACACTGCTTGCGAAGGAACCGGTCCAAGAAATGGAACGTGTTTTACTTGTGAGGATATTATGACTGAGAGCTAATACTGTGATCTTCGGAATTTCTAACAAAAGCTACCGAGAATGCGGATGAA
>NC_081447.1:12366724-12371385 GCF_007210705.1 Tigriopus californicus
TCCTTTCCTTCGAAAGTCTAGCTGTTTTTGGTTCTTTGGTTTTGGATGAGAGTCTCTTACGGATGAAAGACACGAAACACGTAGCCGTTTTCTGACTTTATTTAAAGTGCTAAAGTGGTGACCCCGACGTGATATCAACACGCAATTTTCTTCTTCTCGCGATCTCGCAATGGATGATCTCAAGGGTCTCCTCACGGGCCTTGTCACGCCCATGAAGGAGAACACGGACCAGGCGCGTACCACGCGACGTACGACCGAGCTCAGGACGCCCAGGCCAAGCTCGTGGTCGACGCCGCCGTCTCGAGGGACGCCGCAGTCTCGGCCGTTACCGGGTTGAACGCCGCCAACGTGGGTGCGTTTACAGGAGGTATTCCTCTAGAATAGATAATGCGCCGCACGAAGAGGGGGCGACGCCAGTCTGCTCTTCTTTATGGCACCAGACTACAATTCGAAATTAGACCTGCACACACTCATCATGTTCACTTATTGTTGGTCCAGAAGTTGGCCATTACACGACGTGTCATGGGAGTGTGGAGTGCTTGCTGAAGGCACCCTAGTTGACTGGGCAAATTTTCATAGAGATTTGTGTCAGGTAAATAGATCAACATAACATGTGATGCTCAAACAGGGTACGTACTAAAATTTAATAAGCCTGTACAACCATAGATCTTGGATTTTATACTAGAATTTCGTATATCGTATATATTACTTTAACGTTTCTTCAGCTCATGTCTGTAACTTTTGTAACTTCAAAACGTAATATTGATGTGAAAATTATTAGATTGTTATTCATTCAACAAACATTGTTACTGAGATTTGCTACTGAACTTTATGTAGGCGTTAAAAGGTCCTTCCAAATATTTTAGAGCACATGCAACTGCGGCTTAGCTTTTCCTAAAACCAAAAACGATGTTTGGCTCATGGTGTTATTTTGAAATTTTATACATATTATTCTTTTAAGTTTAACGGACTTTTTACATTTTATTTATGTTATTTCCAGCAATATCTGCGAGATAATCGCCAACAAATTTGGCGGTATACAAATAAATGAAGATGTGAACCTGCAAGGTTGAATAGACGAAAGTCCTCATTGCTAAGGCTAAATATACCGTGGGCGTTGGCCGCAACACGAAGGATTTTCGGCGGCGTTTGACAGGAAAGGGAAGATTTGTTTTTTAATTGAGGTGCCGCAATCGAACTCGAGAAACATTGGAGGCGGCTATTGTCGACAGAATATCAGACCAGAGACTCGATCTATTCAGATGGTTGGGCAAGGCTACGGTCCATAGATACGATTAACCAGGTGACTCTAACGAGAGGAAACGACACGGCTTTCCCTGAGCGCCAACTTAGGCCATTGCGTTGAAATGAAGACAGTCACTCTAGTATTAATAAAACAAGATTATCCATGCTACATAGTACACTTAAGTGATTTAATTAAATTAATGATTCTCCTTGACATAACATACTCCGTCCATTTTGTCAAATATTTCTGAAATTAATTTTGAAAGTCAGAAGAATATATGAAATGCTCATGAACATCAAACTAATCAAAAACAATCAAATCTGCCTTTCAAATCAGTGAAAATAATTGCGTAAAAACTGGCTCAAAAAACACGCATAGATAGAAATCAACAAGAACCATTTTTACTAATAGATGAGGAACTTACACTGACAAAATTAAAAAAAAAATGTATGAAATAGGTTATAAAAGTACATGTAACATTCAATGTTAACACTATTAGAACATTTGTGGCCTGGACAATTGATAATTTTGTTTTAATACCACCACATTTGACAAAAACATCAGGCATCTGGTGCAAAATGAATGAATTAACTTTTAAGTAGAGTTTATCTTCCTACTTATTAGGAAAGTTTGCATGAAAGGTAGGCATTATTTAAGGGGCACAGAGTAAATATCAATTAGTACAGTACACTGATTTCAATTTGAACTTTGAACTCCACATAATTTGTGTTTTGCAAAAGCAATCCAAAATAGTGTCGTATCTCTTAAGATTATATTATTCCATGATTATAAAGCATCAAAATGAGTTTAAAGAACATGATGTAGGTCAGAGCTTACGATATGTCTACATTTGGATTGAGGGCTATCCTAGAGTGAGAACCACATTTTCATAATAGTCGCACGAATTGCTTGAAAATTGGTCAAGATGTTTCTGACACTCATTTTCTTCAAATGATATTATCAGCAAAAAAGTTTGACTGATTGTGTTTAGAAGCAATATTCTTGCTTTATCATGAAAAACTAACTAGTACTTTATCAGTTGTTTGTACTTTAAGACATGTTAAAAGTCATTTTAAGTCCTATTTACATGGTTGGTTTTGGATGACAACAATCAATGGTTTACGAAAATTATTTAGTACATATTTTTTTGTCCAGATACTTAGCCGCAATAATTGTACATTGAAAAATTTCAGCAGCAAAAGTTTCAGGGTCCTTACGTTGGCGGGAAAGGTGTGTTGTGGTGATGCACAAAAGTGGCGTTTCCTTGCTTTAGTGTCCTTGGAATTAACGGAGTATTACAGTCATCCGTCATTATTCATGACCGACATTTTGTGGGACCC
Source organism: Tigriopus californicus (assembly GCF_007210705.1). Classification (NCBI taxonomy): domain Eukaryota; kingdom Metazoa; phylum Arthropoda; class Copepoda; order Harpacticoida; family Harpacticidae; genus Tigriopus; species Tigriopus californicus. Next base: position 12,369,311 of record NC_081447.1, read on the forward strand.
TATTGACGAAGGAATCACACAGCCCAAATCCATCGATTTTCGGGAGCACAAAGGAACCCCAACGACATCTCGACCTTACGGGGACTAGGGATACCTTTGAATAGTTTTGGCGAATGTTTAAGCTAAATGCTTCCATCGGTTTTAGCTCCAAAATACTGCCCTTACAGTTGGACTGAAATGTTCCAACAATTGATATCTATTTTCAAAACCACAAAAGTAACAAGTTATTTTGCATATCCTTAAATAATACGAGGGCGAATCAAGTATAGATGAGACTAGGCCTATAACTTTAGAATGAACAAATATTTTTGAAACATGAGCTAGGAGGATAAATCTTTGACTTTTTTCGTTCATTTACAATCAAATAAAAAAAAAAAATCGTGAGAGATCCTTTCATAACAAACTAAAAATGGACGTTTCATATTCAATTTTCTAATGTAATCGATATTTTCTAACCTGAGTCATCTACATTCCTTTCCTTCGAAAGTCTAGCTGTTTTTGGTTCTTTGGTTTTGGATGAGAGTCTCTTACGGATGAAAGACACGAAACACGTAGCCGTTTTCTGACTTTATTTAAAGTGCTAAAGTGGTGACCCCGACGTGATATCAACACGCAATTTTCTTCTTCTCGCGATCTCGCAATGGATGATCTCAAGGGTCTCCTCACGGGCCTTGTCACGCCCATGAAGGAGAACACGGACCAGGCGCGTACCACCGACGTACGACCGAGCTCAAGGACGCCCAGGCCAAGCTCGTGGTCGACGCCGCCGTCTCGAGGGACGCCGCAGTCTCGGCCGTTACCGGGTTGAACGCCGCCAACGTGGGTGCGTTTACAGGAGGTATTCCTCTAGAATAGATAATGCGCCGCCACGAAGAGGGGGCGACGCCAGTCTGCTCTTCTTTATGGCACCAGACTACAATTCGAAATTAGACCTGCACACACTCATCATGTTCACTTATTGTTGGTCCAGAAGTTGGCCATTACACGACGTGTCATGGGAGTGTGGAGTGCTTGCTGAAGGCACCCTTGTTGACTGGGCAAATTTTCATAGAGATGTGTGTCAGGTAAATAGATCAACATAACATGTGATGCTCAAAACAGGGTACGTACTAAAATTTAATAAGCCTGTACAACCATAGATCTTGGATTTTATACTAGATTTCGTATATCGTATATATTACTTTAACGTTTCTTCAGCTCATGTCTGTAACTTTTGTAACTTCAAAACGTAATATTGATGTGAAAATTATTAGATTGTTATTCATTCAACAAACATTGTTACTGAGATTTGCTACTGAACTTTATGTAGGCGTTAAAAGGTCCTTCCAAAATATTTTAGAGCACATGCAACTGCGGCTTAGCTTTTCCCTAAAACCAAAAACGATGTTTGGCTCAATGGTAGTTATTTGAAATTTATATAACATATTATTCCTTTTAAGTTTTAAGACTTTTTACATTTTATTATGTTTATTTCCAGCAATATCTGCGAGATAATCGCCAACAAATTGGCGGTATACAAATAAATGAAGATGGTGAACCTGCCAAGGTTGAAATAGACGAAAGTCTCATTGCTAAGGCTAAATATAACCGTGGGCGTTGGCCGCAAACACGAAGGATTTTCGGCGGCGTTGACAGGAAAACGGGAGATTGTTTTTTAATTGAGGTGCCCAATCGAACTCGAGAAACATTGGAGGCGGCTATTGTCGAGAATATCAGACCAGAGACTCGCATCTATTCAGATGGTTGGGCAAGCTACGTCCACATAGATACGATTAACCAGGGACTCTAAAGAGAGGAAACGACACGGCTTTCCCCTGACCGCCAACTTAGGCCATTGCGTTGAATGAAGACAGTCACTCTAGTATTAATAAAACAAGATTATCCATGCTACATAGTACACTTAAGTGCATTTAATTAAATAATGATCTCCTTGACATACAACTCCGTCCATTTGTCAAATATTTCTGAATTAATTTTGAAAGTCAGAAGAATATATGAAATGCTCATGAACATCAAACTAATCAAAAACAATCAAATTGCCTTTCAAATCAGTGAAATATTGCGTAAAACTGGCT
>NC_081447.1:12373805-12375345 GCF_007210705.1 Tigriopus californicus
GCCCGTCTAACCTCGAAGGCCCGTCTAACCTCGAAGGCCCGTCTAACCTCGAAGGCCCGTCTAACCTCGAGGGCCCGTCAAGTCTCAAATGCCCGTCAAGTCTCAAATGCCCGTCAAGTCTCAAATGCCCGTCAAGTCTCGAAGCCCGTCAAGTTTCGAAGGCCCGTCTTACCTCGAAGGCCCGTCTAACCTCAAAGGCCCGTCTAACCTCAAAGGCCCGACTCTCACTAAGCGAGTAAATATGAAAGCAAGATGAGGGCAACAAGTTGCCAAGTTTTGTTTCGTGCATTGTTTTGTGCAATGAAATTACGCCTTTTTCCCCAGTCATTGCTATAAGGTGGGTATAAGAAGAGTACTTTGGGCTTACCTTTTTACCCTTCATCTAAGAGAGGTAAACATACACAAGGCTATCTTAAATAACTGTTTCATTGTGTATGATTTCAGACAAAGTGTAAAGAGCGTTAGTGTTTGAAATTTGGTAACAAGGGAATATAACAGACTAATACAGGGTTGGCAAAAACTCGCCCGTCGCATAAAAACCATATCCCGCTCATGAGCGTTTTTTCCGGGCGATTTAGTGTCTAATCTTTCTCATTTGTTTCCCTTAAATCCCCCAAAGTAATGTAATACTAAAGCATGGAGTACGGTAGTGGTGGAGTGGAAAGCTCTCTGAAACCTCGCTAGAAGACGTTTCAGTTTTGCGTTACCTTCTAATCAACTACTTGAAGATGGAATTAATGTAGCACTCTCTGAGCGGGAATGCATCTGATCAGGAGCTAACGCATAGCTCTACCAAACCTCGCTAGAAGACGTTCGATCTTCGACCGAGCTTTCCACTCCACTACTGACGTACTCCATGACTAAAGATACACGATGATGTCTAGACTTTTTTCTCGCACCAGATCTGATAATGAGCGCAAAATACCAATTGAAATCACGCAACTTCAACCATGCAACCTCCTCATTGCAACCTCTTCTTATTTATCGCTTCAACATGAACGCCCCTTCAACTGACCCCGGGAAATCTGAAGAACTTGGCAATTTAGTCGCTCGGCCAATCGCCGGCAAACATCAGATTCCTGGAGCATCGAGTGATATAAGAGATGACGAGAAACTGATAATCGTCGGTTCTTTGCTCCATGGCCCCATGAATGATGTTCAGATTCCCTCCCGATTTTCAAACAATCCAATTCACTTTCCAAAGCTCGATAGAAAGCGGACTCACTCCCCACAGAATCGGTCACTTTTTCCTTCGAAGAAAAGACCATTATCATAATTGAGCACTTTCGTCAAAAATGTCCAGTTTTGTAAACGTGATATTTAGTATGTAAATTGTTATCGTTGTAATATATGCTATGTTGCTTTAAATTTATCTTGGCAGACAAGTTGTGCATTGAAGTCATGTATAAAGCGCATTGAAGCCATGTATGAATGAGTGATTTAGCGCAAAAAAAGTAGCTAGGGGGGAAAAAGGTTTCCAAGTTGGGATTTCCTGGGGACAGTTGGAGAGAACAACTCGTGGTATGATATGAAAGGCTGC
>NC_081447.1:12376345-12377652 GCF_007210705.1 Tigriopus californicus
TGGGCGTGTCGGACTCGTTCATGGCACAATAATGTTCAACCTGATCCCATCCAATCTGTGGCTCACTATCTCTCGATTAGCCTAAATCGGGCTCGAAAGGACCAACATGGTCAGATAATCCTCCAGTGGACTGTTTTGGGGTAATTCCGTTTGAGTGGTATTGTTAGAAAGAAACACCAGGCATTTCCGTTAAAACGTTTATTACCATCCCACGCCTCGTGGTTCGTACCTTACACTCTAATTCATTCCCAGTCAAAAAAACTCGTTCCGTCGTCGAGTGAGCCAGTCTTGCCAGATTGCACCGTCTATCGCCCGATTCCTAAATTCGTTGCTCCAATGTGTGTCACTAAGGGATCTCTCGACCTTAGCAATTTGCTTCCTACCACAATTGAAACTTCGTAACCCATTGAGAACCTTGTCTTGGATCCTAATCTCATGGAGCCTGTTAAATAAAAGACCATGACCTACCTTGTAAACGGCCTGCAAAATTGAATAAACTACATTGACTGACTCCCAACTCTCTAGTCCTTCAACGACATACTCTATTTGTTCAATCAGTCGGGTTACCGTGCTAAGATGTACTCGAACCCCGTGCTGGCCAGGAGGAAAGCCTTCATGGATGTCAAGAAAGTTCAAAAAAATTGAATTTTATGAGCTTCTCAAACACCATCGCAACATTCGAAGTGAGAGAAATCGGCCTGTAACTTATTTCCCCCTTTGAAAATTGGAACAACCTGCATGAGCTGACTTCAAAGAAGACGGAATCTTGCCCTGATCCAAGATGCACCGCATCAAGTACGAGAAAACAGGAGCAAGAACCAATGAGCATCTCATCAGAAACTGAGATGTCACACCATCAGGACGAGGAGAGCTCGAGGGTCTCAGGTCCTTGAAGGCCTGCAAAGCATCTTGATTTGTGATTGCAAGATCTTTTAATAGCTCAACTTGAATAGCCTCGCCAAGCTCAACAAACTCATCAGTAGAGCAATGAGCCTGTGCTCCAAAATTCTGTGGATGTGAAAACACATTACAGAACTGATCTCCAGTTATGTTGGACATAGCCTCTACATTGTCTATGGCTTCCCCATCGACCTTAAAGGGCCCTTCAGTGTGTTTCATCTTTCTCTTAGAGTTTGCATAAGAGAAAAATGCCTTTGGATTCGACCTCACTTCTTGAACAACTCTACTTTCCTTGTTCAACTGATCTGTCTCAATGGAGGCCTTAATTCTACCTTGGATCAACTCCAACTTTCTTTGACGGCTAGTCACAACTACTGGATTCAAATTGCTCTGGAGCCATTTTCCTC
>NC_081447.1:12380410-12382016 GCF_007210705.1 Tigriopus californicus
GGCTTCATCTTTCCCACCAAGGCCTGGAAAAAACTGAGCTGCATGCGAAGCTGTTTGCATGGCCAGGCATGGCTAGTGATATCAAGGGCATGATCGACGCATGCACCCAGTGTCAGACATACCACCCTTCTAAACCAATTGAGGGGTGGCGCTCCCAATTATTGACCAGCCCCATGACCCGTGTGGGACTGGACAGATTCTACTTTTCCAGCAGACATTGGCTCATCATGGTAAATGAAGCTTCTGGCTTCATCTGGACCAAAACTCTGGCACAACTACACTCCAAATCTATTGTTCAATCCCTCTCAGAATGGTTTGACGTTTTCGGCAACCCCATTTTCATCAGATCAGATAACGGCCCACAATTTCGGAGTTTGCAGCCTGGTGCTTACATATAGGCATCACCTTCGAGCCGGCCAGCCCGCATCATCCCAAGTCAAATGGCCTAGCTGAGGCAGTTGTGAAAAACGTCAAACTCCTTCTTCACCGCTCCGCCATATGTCATCTTTTCGCACCGCACTGCGCGAATTTCTGGGTTGCCCACGCACATCAACTGGCCTTGCCCCAAGCGAAATCTTCTTTGGCCGCCAGCTCCGAACTGCTTTCCCCGCGTCACATATGACCCCCTGGCCTGCGTTACCATCTGAGAGCTCAATCGTTCCCAATATGCGAGTTTCCAGACAATGGGCTGGTCTGATAAGGAGGATAACTCATCATTTGCCAAGAGGTGAGTCCTTATGAAAGTTGGCCCCTGGCTTAATGATTTCAAAGGTCAGCCAGGCTGCTACAGTCGTGCTCAACCCTTGGTTTGGTTAATGAATGCAAGCTTTTTTCCTCAGCCCACCCCTCAATCCTGATGTAGGTTCTATGAATCGCGTCAAGTTCATGCACTAATTCTTACACTAGTTTACCGTTAGGTAGAGGTGACTTAGTTCCCGAACTTTTTCGAGTTCTTTGAATCCCGGCAAATTCATGTTTAGTTACCGGCGAAATAGCCTAGGTCAATTCTTGCCGTCTAGCTCAGCCAACAAATTAGTGCATGAATTTGTCGCGACCAAATTTAGGTGTGATTAAAAAAACGCCAAAGTGTGATTGTGAACTAATTCATGCACTAATTCATGTGTCTAATGAGTCAGACACGATTCAAAGAACCCGCTTCAGGTGTCAATCAATGATGCTGCACGGTTTACTCCATTGCCGACCAAATCAGGATCCCAGATCTTCTCTCCCGAGCCCGGATTCCCTCTTTGAATGAGATTGCTACAAGAGCTGTCGCCTTAGAGAGTTGGAAGTACTGATATGAAGCAAGCACCGACAGGTAAAATAGTCCAGTGCTTCACAAGTAGGAACATGTCCCAACTTGAATTTGTACACAAACATTTGGGGAAAATGGTGCAGCCAAACTTACGCAAGAAATTCTAAACCAGGGGAAATTAAATCTACTTATACAGTAATAGCAGTAATATACACCAACAATGACGCTGCAACGTGGCTTTTGTTCAATGGCTAGTTTGTTTCTGCCAATCTGACTTGAGCTACGAACAAAAATTCTTCATTTTGCGATTTCCATGAGCTAACCATCTGGGCCCCCTACTTTAGCAGCGGA
>NC_081447.1:12383016-12384953 GCF_007210705.1 Tigriopus californicus
TTGTGCACCAGCGATTGGTACATATTACTCCATTCTGTAAACTTCAAGATATCTCCGTTGAATACTGGCATCTTGACGTCTATGTGGCATTTTCCTCCAGAAATGGCTTCACCGATGTTTGGGTTCAACATCCAGTCGTTTGGGGCTTGACTCGATCTGAGGTAAAGGTTACGGTCTCGCCGTTGATGGAATTTGGCGGTTGGTCAAAGATCCGGCACGTAAAGGACCAATTGGATACGCGGATTTCTCCGCATCTAAACTACTTGCTGAAATCGGGTTTGACCATTGATTGAACGATCCAAAGAACGCATGTATTTCCATAGGGTTTCACTTAAAACATAAAAAAATCAATTCTTCTCTTTCTTCCTCTCCACCTCCTCTGCTCATTGTTGTTCACGTACAAAACTTCTCGCAATAATATCACACCAAACATCCCGAACCTCTCAACGTGCTCATATTTCGCCAGACCAGGGCAAAAATAAAAAAAATGTTTTTTTTCTGAATTCTAAGTTACAACCAGTTCCCTTGTGAATTAAAGGATTCTATTTCGAGAAAAATGCATGTTGTTAAGGCGTGCTAAAATCATTCAGTAGAGTACAGTGCTTATGGAAAGTGTGTGCACCTTTTTCGATAAGCTCTCAAATTTTAGCTTTTCATGCAATTTTGTTTTTTCATCCTTTTACTACTGGTTCTTATTTTTCTTCATATTATATTCGCATTATTTGAATGCTCTGCTGATCAGCTAGGCCAGTATTTTATACACTTGTAGTTTTCCTTGATAAATGAAATCTGGTTTAGCAACAACGTATCAATAATGTCAGAATGAAACTATTAGTGAACAATTTTGTTACTATGGTTAAGTTTCATCAAATGATAGAACAATATGGTTTTCAAATTTCCCTCAAGTAATAGTTTGCCAATTCTTCCAAAATTAATCATCCATCTCCTGACCATTTACCTCACACTAAGACTTAAGAAAAGAAGTTAAAAACCTAAAAACTAGGATTTTTACCTTTTTCAGCCAAATTTAGGACTAACTATCTAAAACGATGTTTTTGTGAAAAATTCCCATTTTGTACCTTTATGGTATTTTCATGCTCACTTGTTTTAAAAAAAACTTGAAAAGCAGGAAAAACAAGACATATGATTGTGAATATGAGCAAACCTTTTCATGAGATAAAAAAAGCCACTTCACACCAAATCCAAACCTGACTTAGTTAACAAAAAATCTCACGACACCTAACTTCTTGTTTTTTACAAAAACATGCATCTGTTTCATTGCTGACATTTTTTTCAACAAATGAGGATATATGATATCATCTTTTGAGCTCAATCTTAACAAACTGTACAATTCTTTTTACCTTTTTAAACAAATTTTACTACCTTTTTTCTACCTTTTGGCCTTTTTTTCACCTTTTGGTTAATGACACTCATGTAAAAGACGCGGCATATCCCTTTGCCTAGTTCTCACTGATTGGTCGTGCGAGAGCCGTCACGAAGAATGACAAACATTGCAGATAAAATTGAATCATTTGCAGACGCAATAAATTTGCTGAAAAAATCCAGGACATCGAAGTTTTGCCCAGCCGTTGTGTCAACTCGGAAGTTTTAGGAACGCGATACAAATTCCATATGATGAATATAGCAATCTCTTTTCTCGAATTTCAAAAGATAATTGTGAGATAGTAGAGTCAATCTTTTTTTAATGTAAAAGCGCGAGACTAGTTTCCGCAACATGGACATAAATTCAATGAACCTCTTAGCTCTTAGCTCTTAGCATGCTATTTGAAAACAGTATGAACACACAGTCTAGTTATTGGTTCTTGATCGCATTGGCTTGGAACAAGGATTCTCCATCATGCTGTACTCACCATGTTCCAGTGGTTTGTGCCCACATATCAGTATACGCAGACATTTTGGTACTTACTGCAATTGGA
>NC_081447.1:12384989-12387970 GCF_007210705.1 Tigriopus californicus
ACTCGGAAGTTTTAGGAACGCGATACAAATTCCATATGATGAATATAGCAATCTCTTTTCTCGAATTTCAAAAGATAATTGTGAGATAGTAGAATCAATCTTTTTTTTAATGTAAAAGCGCGAGACTAGCTTCCGCAACATGGACATAAATTCAATGAACCTCTTAGCTCTTAGCATGCTATTTGAAAACAGTATGAACACACAGTCTAGTAATTGGTTCTTGATCGCATTGACTTGGAACAAGTATTCTCCATCATGCTGTACTCACCATGTTCCAGTGGTTTGTGCCCACATATCAGTATACGCAGACATTTTGGTACTTACTGCAAATGGATTCCGTATTGACCACTCCTCCTTGTTGGGTCGCTACGTCTGTAAAACTGAAGAATCGGCCACATATTCGGTAATGAACGAAAGGTGACATTGACCCCACAATAAACATTTCGGCATCGGGCATGGCATCCCTTTGGGCTCCAGGAATCTAGAGTGGGATAAAGAGTATGAATTCCAATTTCTCGATGAACCGACGAGAGAGATGGGTACTTTGATGGTTGATGGTAGCTTGAATTTATGCTTCAAGCAATTGGTTAAATCTATGCTTGACATCTTCTTACCTGAAGATAATCTTCAACGCACCCAGTATCTTGAAGACCGGTGGGATCGGTTCCCGGGACAGCTGTTGATAGGCCAAAAGAGCCTTGATCTATGGCTGTGCCCGTTCCCACGATTACGGTTGAAAAACAAATGGCGCATTTTCCCAACTCTTGCCGAAAGCACATTGTGTAGCATTGACTAGACAAGTGGGTCACTGGAAACGAAAATATTTTTGAAAAATAGCGACTTGTTTAGAAATGTGATAGTGGAAAATACATGACCAATCTGTGATTGCAAATTTCAAGTGCTAAAACTCTAACTTATAGTCATAGTAAAAGAGGAACGTTCGAAGCAGGAATTAAATTCTTATTTGAGTTGTAAAGTTTATGAATCATATTTTTCATATTGTTTGGCATGCTTAATATAAAATAAATTAGATATTTTGAATGAGTTTTGAGCGACAATGAACGTTTCTAAAATCTGAAACAAACATTGTCATTTTATCAACTGATCCTAGTTCACTAATCCGACCCCAAACAATCGAAGGTTTCTTACAATGTAGACTTATCCTGTTTGACTCTAGGGTCTTTCATTCATGACGCTTACACAGTGAATGGTGATTGTTTCAATAAATTCTCACCAGTTGAAGAGATGCTGCTGGACGATGTGGGAAAGTTGAAACTAAAAATAATCGAACCAAAGATTGGGAACATGTTTTTCATTTACGAAGCCATCTAAAATCTGCCGTAGTGGATATAAACGAACATTACAACTTAACTAAGGATACCTCCTATAACCAACCTAGCAAATGTTCCTGTGTTGCCCGTGAAGTACTGAAGACATCCATTGGGCCCTGCAAGAACATAAATGGTACAATGATTTTTCATTAAACTAGCTATTCTGCTGAATATGTTCAATATTACCTCCATTTTCATCTCCACAAGCGTACTGGGTGACTGCAACGACAATCAAATGGTATTGATCAGGTGGTGTTTTTCTGTATTGCTTCTGTTTTCTTACATTAGTTTGTTATCTTTACCTTTAATTTCAAACTGGCGGGTTGTTCCTGTTCCACTGAAGTCAAATGCGGCCTGATGGCATCCGTCGGAGGCGTCCAAAATCACTGAAATTTGTTGGAATGTGTAATGTTCTGATTTTTGTAGACTTCAAGTTCTGATGCTATATTTTGATAATTTTGACAGCATAAGGGAAATTGCGTGTGACCACAGCTATCTAGTTTCTTAAGACTTTAACAGCGGTGAGCTGCCATAAGTATTGCTTCAACAAATGCATTCATTAACTGAGAGTGTCAAGCACGGAAAATTTCTTTTTCTAATTATTTTGCGAAAAAGTTGAATGTTCCGTCAAAAACTTGCTTGTTACATTGTAAGGGGGATGCCAAAAGATTAGTTTGACTGAACCGTTCTTTCAAAAGATCAAGCGAAATATGTTGCAAAATGCAGGTTTTCGAAAAAGCTACGTATATAATCTCAGTTTCAAGATTCCATGCCTTTTCCGGCAAGAAAATATCGCTTGCACTAATTTGAGGTTCCCAAAAAATTGCAATTTGTTAAGACGCTTCTTTTGGGTTATCATTACTTGGGCGCCACGTAGATAGCGAAAAGTTGATTTTTAAAATGAATACTAACTATGTTGGCCAGTATTGAAGCCACAAATAACCGGCGACGACATGCCCTCCGGAGCTGTAACGCTGAAAGTATCCGTGGTGCAATCTCCAATGGAACCCCCTACAAATGAAAAATTGAGGAGAGTGTTAGAACGGTCTCAATAGTTCTAATGAATAAAGAGTCCTCACCATTGATTATTTGAGCTCTTGTGGAAGCAGTCCCCACGGTCGGTCCAGCAATCGAAAAGCTCTACAAAATAAAGAATTGGTTTAATGCTCTTAGGATACTGTACATCGAGTATTTTTCTCCTGCCACAATTTTCGGTTTTCACAAAAACCCTTTCTTTACCGTAAAGTCCAGTCTAATTCTGCAAATGTTGGAAGAGCATTTGCAGATCTTGAATGTACAAGGATTAGAGACAGGATTGCTTGATCCACTTTGCTCGAGATAGGTGCAGTTTTCGGAAGAAACACCTCCACAACTCAGACTGACTGTAAAACAACAAGATTTGCAACCACTATGGCTAGAAGAACGAAAGCATCGCTACAATCAAAGCAACAAAACATGGCTTTAGGTTCAAGTGGAGGAAACAAAACCTAGAGCGGAAGGGAAAAAAAAACGAAATACTCACAAATGCAGCAAACCCCAAATCCTTGGGCGCAACTTCCGCTGGCAGACCCACCTGAAAATTATGCAAAAGTCAATCTCAATGATTCAACTGCTACTTGCAAATTTCGATTGACAAGTAACTAACGAAGA
>NC_081447.1:12387998-12402462 GCF_007210705.1 Tigriopus californicus
ATACTTATGCGAATTCTCACAGACAGTTGAAATTGCGTGTTACATAAACATTTTCACTTGCAGCAAATTAAAACTCTTTCAATGTTAACAAAGTCCAAATTGCTCAAAATGAACAAATATGGTTATGGTGCGTCTACACGGGAAACATTCTGTCACAAAGTTTGCCTACCAATTTCGGAAATGTTTGGTATTTGACAAACAGTTCATCTCTGAGCCGTCTACACGAGAAACTACCCGATCAAAACGGTTTGACAAACATTTTGATTCAGATTTCTAATCAGATGAACTTGCCAGTGATCGTATCATTTCCCAATGGATCTTTCATTCAATATTTAGGTTATGCACGGTAAACAAGATGATTAGTATAATGAACATAGGGAAAACTGAGGAATGAAATTTGAAAAAAAACACCGATGGGCACTATCATGATGAGAATGTTTCGCTTTCCAAAAAGGTCCTTTATTTTGCCAATTTCAATCTGTGCGGTCACATGTTGGCTGAAACCGATTACTACTTGAAGGCGTGCTTTGCCTCGTTCTATGAACTATACCATAAGCCACCTGATGATTCACTTTGAATAACATTTTTGCTTTTCGAAAGGTTTTCCAAATTTATTTTGACTATAACTCATAAACCAATTGTTTGGAAACGAAAACCCGATCAACTTTCCAACTCATTATAATCGTGACTAAATGTACAACAGTTCTCCAATAATATCATAAACTATTTAATAGCCAAGCACGGGTCGAAATATGACAACGATATATAGTCCAAAGGTCATGTCAAAAACACAAATATAGTAAGAGCATTAAACATGATAAAGACAATTTGCATATTTATATGCAGTTAACATTACAGATGGCATTGACTATGAAGAGTTCAGTTTTATAGAACAAATAAGGACCCGCCCACAAGAACAGACGGCATTTCACAGGGAAGGTGATGGTCATGTGCTGCTTTAATGTAATGAGTCAGTGGGTAGGACTCGGTCCGTTGAGATCCGACTGATCTGGCTTTCATGGCTAAAATTGGCGGGCGGGAAATGAACGAAAGAGCAGCCAAAAGTGGCTGGCTGGTCTGGAGGCTGGGGTCAAGGCTGTATGTACGTAGAGGACCGATCATGGGCGTGTGTGTCGGCCGAGGGCTGACTAATAACCAGCCTAGAACCTGAGGTATGGGCCGATGATTCCGTTGTCTCTAATGATCTGATCCAACTTAAATCGGATCAGGCTTTGGGTTGGCTCGCTCAAGTCTTGCTCATGGACGGATGTAAAAGACCGGGCTGTCCATGACCGGGCTGAGCCCGAGGACAGGGTGGATGGGTTTACTGGGGTCGACACTTTCATTGTCTGGACGGGAGGAGATGAATCCGGATTCCGGAGATAGGTGTTGGTTGGTTGGTTGATCGATCTAGATCGATCTATCATCATGCAATCCTCGATAGGAAATGGAAGTGTGACTACTGCATTAAGAGGGGATGGGATGACATCTGATGACTTTGAACATTGATTGACGATTCCAGGCCCCATCTAACTTGGGGTTATTCTGCGTCAAAATGGACCACAATCAATACATTTTTCTTTCTTATAAACTGTCATGGATCGAATGAGTTAAGTTCTGTACTGGCTGAAAATGGACACCTTGGTTGGAAGGGCTGGGGAGGATGCTGTCGTCCATGAAATATTTGCTCTTTGGCAAACAATCTTTAAACATGTCCAAATCGAGAAATGTTTGTGAAATACTTGTGAAATGGCATGAACCACTGGAGTATGGACGGGGATGGTAAGGTTGAAAATTAGCAACTCCAATTCGAGTCAATGAATTAAATTCTTCTTCAAATAAGGCCTGCCCCAGATCCCGGCGATTGCGTATTTCAAATGTCAGCTCAATCAAACGACTGGGTCAAAAGTTATGCCCTCTCAAAGTGCAGGTACATTAACAGAGCACAGAATGAATGACTTAGCCCTCTTGTGGTAATCAATTACACAAGAGGGCTTAGTTCCGTTTCATTCATTGAAGAGCTTTGTAGTGCCTTTTGAGACGGCATAACTTTTGATCCAGTCGCTCGATCAAGCTGAAAATTGAAATGAGTAATTGCTGTAGCCTGGGATCATTCTCATTTGAAGAAGAACATAATGCGTTAACTCAATCGCGAAAAGCTCATTCCCAAACCAAGCGTCCCCGTCCATATTCCAGTTGTTCATGGAAATGGCAAACAATGTTTGTGAAATGGCTAATTACTTGCCAAAATATTTGTCGTGTAGCGCACCATTAGTTAGAAAGACTGTCATCAAATACAAGACTATCAACGCATTTTTGGGAGCTCTCTATGGAACAAAAAAAAAACCAAGAGTACCCCTTGAACAGACCGGAAAACTACATGTCCAAAAGAGCAAAACCAAATCAATCGTGCTTTTTAAGTTCCTAGAATTATCGGGGGAAAATTGTGAGGCTGACCTTTGAGAAGGTAAAGCCAAACGACTCATGTGAACTGGACGACATTTCCTCTAGAACCCTCTAAGGCATTGTAAGCGTGATAATCAGCCCCGTGACAAAGATAGCTAATGCATCATTTGGCCAAGGTGAATTCCTTTTCCTCTGCAAGATCTCCAAGATCATTTCCGTTTTCAACAAAGCTAACACCAAGCTCATGGAAAACTGTCGTACAATAGCTTTGCTTAATAAGGTAATCAAAATTATTGAAAAGGTGGCGAAAGACCAGATCATGGAATTTTGCGAAAAGGCTGCCTTCCTGCCTGATTCTCAGCATGGATACCGAAAGCACCGAAACACAGCCTCTGACATCAATGCCATGGATGCCAAAGCAATAGAGCTCAACCAGCAAGGCTTCGAGGTGGCTCTGTCAACCTTTGATCTATGTTCTGTGGTCGATTGTTGGACAACGACATCCTTGATGAGAAATTTCATTTGGTTAGCTTTGACCAAGCCAGTAGGCGTAGGGTAAGATCATACTTATCAAAGCTAAAACAAGTCCTCAAGCTTGGACCCAACACATCAGGCGAGGTCAACGTACCGTTTGGAACTGTTCAGGGCAATGTTATTGGCCCCACGCTCTTCCTATTATTGTACATGTCCGACATAGTAGAGCTTTGGACACCTCAGTTTTGGACGATTCTCAGTTGTCGTTGCGACGACGCCTGCGCCACTGTGAAGCTCTTACGACGACGAGCTCCTAAAAAGGCTTGAGTGTACATAGAAGTAAGACCTTTAAGGAACTCGCCTCTATATGTACACTCAAGCCTTTTTAAGAGCTCGTCGTTTGAAGAGCTTCACAGTTTGGACCTTAAACAGAACGAGTATCCGCTCACCGCTTTGGCGAGAGTATTTTCACACCTGTTAACGTCCAAGCCCCTAACTCCGAAGTACGGGGTTTAAAAACCAGGCCTCTGGACGAACTCCGCAACGCCCAAATCGAAATCGACGGTGACCCTCAAAATTCTTCACGTAAGAATGACCCCAGGACATTTCTATTATCAGTTCAATCAAATGACAGAATCGAAATTTATGCCGAATCAAAGGTCAAACATAACTCAACACAAAATGAACAAGCTATCCATCCCTCTTCTGATAATTGATTACAAGAACAGCAAGTACAAGAAGAGGCATTCTGTGCCTTGATTTGTTTTGCACTGTGAAAGGAGATTGCTTTTGATCGACTTGGGAAGGTTCAACTCGCATATGTTTCCACTTGTTCCAACATCAGAACTTCATCATTTTTGCCCTTAAAAAGCAGTTGATTTTGTCTCAAGTTCATGTAATGAGTTTGACATGGGAGTCCTCAAGGGGAGTTAGCCTGAGGGTTTTCAGCTCGATTAAACAACTAGTTTTACATACATAAATCCATAATTTTTGAAGGTCGTAAAAGATGTAGGTCTGATGCTGGAATTAGTGAAAACATGTTATCTCAACCATCCCTTGAACACACTGAATAAAATCTAATCCCATAAGCTAAAGCGAAGAGACTTGTAAAAAGTGCAAATAAAGAGAATAATGAATGAAGATCGGAAAAAGTGAAAGTAATATGTTTGTATGATTTGAACCGCCCGGGTCATTCGAACATGTGTGGACCATTAACGTTGATCAGGCGTGTCCAAAGATGGAGTTACCAGTTCACAACTGTCGACGGCTTCTTATCAGCGTCAATTCGTTGTGGATGAGGAAATATCTTCCATATTTGTCGCCGAAGTAACACAGTAAGTAATTTCACTAACAAGGGTATCAGACGAAAGCGTTTTTGGTACGCTTAAGTATGTGAAAGCAAGTGAATCATGCAACGTCAATCAAGGGGTTGCGAAGCAAAATATTGCATTAATATCGTGACAGTTCCGTCTGAACAATAAAACTCTAGTTCAATGTAACCTTCCTACAGATTTTTGACGGAGAAGGTCATTCCATGGGATGAATGGGCCTACCTTGTTGATATCGTAAATCTTGGTCACCTGAGGAATCTGATATTTTATGGTGGTTTTGGGACTGGATGGGGATCAATATCAAATCGTTGAATCAAATAAATATCATAGTTCTTCAATCATCAATCAAAGTATTGGCTCTCATTGATATGGTCGCAATCCTGACAAGTATAGCAGGCTCCATTTCTTGACGCGGATCCACTGCAAGGATCATTCTAGGATGAAAATCACGATTTAGAACTCAAAATCATGGGCTACTAATCGCAAATGTGTGCTCGTCTCACCTTAAATCGGACAATTTGAAAAATTGAAAGCACTGAAAGGAAATCGGTTATGAGTTGATTTTTAAAGCAAATTGAAAACCTCTCCGTGCAACATTGAAACATAACTTAAAATCACGAACACGTTAGATTTCAAACCAAACAAAGTTTCAAATGATGGCTTTGCTTACCTTTGCCGGATCTTGTGTTGTTTGGCGAAGTTAATACAACCTCAACGGTGCAAAAGCCGAAAACCAAGGCCAAGATCGTTAACCAAGAGCTCATTTTGTTGATACCTGATCCCGCTTGCGATCAGCAATGACTGAGAGAATGTCATTAGGCTCCATGAAATAGGAATTTGCACAACGAGCGCTCGGAGCAGAATAGGTTACGTGGAGGTTGGTTTACATTGGAGTCAGTTTCAGACCGTTTCAATTTCTTGATATCTAGTAAAATGTCTAGAGATCATCAGGTTTACGGAACAGATGAAGGATTTTCAGGGAATTTCTTGCACAACGCTCAAATGTTTAATCACAGCTGACGTTTTATGTTAGAAACTGAATTATTACATATCCTCATCGACTTTTGTTTTCCGAGTGATGACACAAAAACACCGCGGGGACAACCAATTTTGGGATTCCAATCACTCACTTTAAACTCCTTCCTGATGAAACTATGGCCAATGGAATAAAGATGTTTTAAAACGGTTCCATCATGAGGTAGTAAATCTTTACAATTATTCTAATATGGGAATAAAAGGCACCAAAATAATCAAATGCAATTTAAAACAGCTCTAAAGGACGAAATAAAAGTGCGAGGTGTTAGATCAAGAAAGCAAAAATGTATAATTGCATGTTTCTGACTTAGTTTTTGCTTGATTTTTTTAACGATAACTTTCTACAATATAAAACAAAACAGAAGTAGAATAAAGTAAAAGGGACTTAAAAACGCCCCTTCATTGTTATATTTACTGGTTCAAGGAGGAAGCAATCATGATAGCATCTTTTTCTGGATACCCAGACATCTTTTGTGATGTTGGCCTTGATAGTAAACATTCCTGTGAAGGTTGGAATCAGTCAAATTCTTCTTGAATCCTCGAAAATATAGTCAAAAGGTTGTGGTCAGAGGGAAGTACCGATTCCAAGAAAACTCCTTGGTTATGACATATTTTGCTTTTCTTTGTTTCAAGCTGCTTTCTTGTTGGTCAACCTTTTCTTTACTTTAAGGAAAAAAAAATTGTGCCTAATGACTATTTGTAAAGGGGTTCAGTTTGTTTATTTTGTTTCGACTGGTGTATCAACGTTGGTCGTGAATCTAATTGCAAGAAAATAATATTTTTTTTTCTCGAACTCTCCCTTTTCAGTGGACTTTTAGTATAAACGAAGATGTCCGTCCAAACGAAATTACGTATGCAAATTTTCCCTATTTCTTTCAAACATATATGGGGTCAGTTCCAGGAAAAATGCGATACAAAAACACTTGACACATTGGAGAACTTAAAAAAAAGTACAATACACTGGAAAACTTAAGACAGTACAGTACTCAATATACTCTAAGCTTGGAAATTTCTTTTTATAATCTAACCATTGAGATTGATACCAGGGCAAAATCTTTTGAAGCCCAATTACATAAATACCTACCTAGCTTTTCTATTTCCAATTTTTCGCAACAAAAACCATTCAACCATCAATTTCATGAGGTGTTGAGTATTTTTGGGCATACAGTTTGTGCTGTGACCTCACTAAGGTGTTCAGTTTTTTTCTTGTACAATTATCCGGTGTGTCAATTCTGCTAACTCTAATTTGTTGGTGGATCAGATATCATGTGAATATCAAGTTTAAAAAAAATGAATCTCTTTTTCGTCTTGAAGTGTTGGGGATTCTATTCATAGTAGCTGGAAGGAAGTCCGCACAAAAAGAAGAAATAAGTCAGTGGTTTCTTAAAATTTTCAGTTGTCTTGAGTTTCCCATGAGTCTAATTTTCCTTCGTGTCTAGTTTTCCTTTATGTCGAGCTTTCCAGTGGGAAGAGTTATCCAAAGTGTATTGTCAAGTCACCCATGAACCGATTCAATCTAAATAAAGGTCTCCATAGAGCATGATCATTTGCGAATAGAGAGTATAGTGGCTCAAGAGGTCAGATCGATTCCGCATTTTAGTACGGTTATCCAACTGAAAAAGCATAAAAAGCAAGTCATTGAAGGGGAATTCGTTAATGGATTGAACTCCATATACGTAAACTTTAAGTATCAATGAATAGAATAATTGTGATCTTAATTACAATACCTCCGGGGATAACACTCACTGCGGAAAGTAGAAAAAGCCCGAGAATGAAAAATCAAAAGAACAGTCGTTTTGTCAAATGCTTGAGGCATATTTTGAAAGAAGGATAGGGCAAAGCGCTGAATTACAAGGTAGTATCATCTCATCCAAGCACCCTCTTGAAAATCTACCATCGTTAATTTAAGACCCAGAAAGCACGAGCTACTCTGTATTGAACAAGAGCAATAGCCTTACTAATAGTCTCTTTGTGAACAAGTCTTCTGTTTCCCTGTTTCTGTCGTGCCACCAGACATGTTTGTCGGATATTTCATCAAATTCTTTTTCTATTGAAAGGTTATCCCCGGAATAACATCCCCTAAATAGGTACCTTGTACCTTCGTATCAAGGAGCCAAAAAGTATTTTCAAGATTGCCTTTTGTCCATGCGAAAATTAAATTCGATCTCTGCTCATTGCCCCACTCCAACTTGAAAAAAAAATGGTATGAAATTCAAATTATTTTCTCATTAAAGCCTTTGCGAATTGACTCTGATCATCGACCATCCAATGGTCAAATAGAGGGAATCCTGCATGATAGACCATCCCTTACCAATTGCTTTCCTTGTTTAATGTTTTTTAACAACTCCACTCCATATTTCTACCACCAACACCCACTTAGGGTTAAAAGTCCAATGGACCAAACCCAACTTGATTGGATCAAGTTAACTAATTTTGAACCTAACGAAACTTTAGCTCTACTATGCTTTAACCAATGTTTGAAGTTTGAAGGTGTCTATGTGTAGTCCATTGTTTTGTTGGGGAGTATATACTTTGGCATTTGGAAATTGTTATCGTTTAACTACCTCTAAAAAAATCACCACCTCAAGCATGTAATCAATAAAATGGGTCAATAGCGTTACTACCTCTGAGGTAAGAGCTCAAAAAGCAGGTCTATGTCTTGGACACTTTTTGATTAGAGGCAAATCAGGCCCTGCTCTCCATATTTTACTAGTGGACCTTAGAGAAAACATATTGGGTCACATCATGAGACCGAATGACATGAATAATCATTTGAAGAAGAAAAACGAATGCAAGTAAGAAATAGTGCTGAATGAAACCGGTTGAGTTTTTAGGGCTGTGAAGAGACCTTGAGTGTCTCAAAGATTCTGATCATTTTTGCGAACAAATTATTCTTGCAGTACAAATCAAATCTAGATTGAGTTTGGGACTGTTTTGTAATCGGCTAACTAATTTGTTTGATCCAAATAGTAATTGCGTTTTTCATCACTCGTTCACATCAATTCATGGAATTATTTCATTGCATATGATTTCTTTCTCCGAATTAAAAAATAAATCAATACAACTGATGCTTACCACCAATGGGGATCTTTCTGTGTCCACTTCTGTTTTCTCAAGAATTAGAATGCCTTCACTAGCGACCCTCTCATTAGAAGCAATTTCAACCCTCAAATATTTTGTAAGCAAATCTGATGTCTAATTTCCGGCAACGTGTTTAATTCGTGTACAAAGTTCTCACGCACAATTTCCACCTCAGCAGAAGTTGCAAAAATACACTATAAAGTATGTTTCTGGCCCTGTTTCCTGTCCGTTTCTAACACGATATCCGTCGCTCTTTCAAAAAATGATCCATCAACATTCTTGACGAGCAAATTTGGTTAATTATACAAGGGTTTCACTCGGTGTTCAGCCAACCATGAGGCTTTGAGACGGTGTGTTCAATTCAATTCGTTCGACAAAAACCTGTCCAATATTGGTTCGTGAGACGACATGCATAGCATATTTCCCCTAAATTGGATGTTGAGACTGGTCGTCAAGCAGAACACAAAAAACGCTATCCCATGAATATTGAAAAATGCAAATCAGATTATTGTGCTGTTTTTGCTTACCAAATACACACTTTGGAGACATCCTTGGGCAAGCATAAGAAACTTTACAGCAGTAAGATCTTTTGCGACATGGTTTTTTGCTCAGGGCTATGTCAAGTCAAACCTGAGATTTCAAATTATCTTCTTTATACAAAACTATCTGGTAAAGGTAGATGCGACCTTTGTCATTATTGATCCACAGAAGACACTGCAATACTTTTTGCCCTATATTATGGTTACTAATTTATGGGTACAGGAGAAGACAAATGGAAGCAGAAACTACAAATTGAGTCCAAAAAAAACCCTAAGTACAACCTCGTTGGTTGCGGGTCGAATTTTTGAGGGTCATTGTACTTGTGACCTCAACAAAATTGCCCTACTTTGTGATGTTGTAGTGGGTTGACTAACTCTCTTCATTGGACTAACTACGATTACATAATACAATAAACGTCGTGAAGTGATAGTGTTATCTACGACACAATAAATGACGAGTAAAAATCAGAGCTGATTGATAATATTTCAATTTTGACCGATTGGACATTTATTCCGACCGGGGAGAAAAAGTCGGCCCTCGAGGTTTGAAAATGAAATCCTCGTCGATGGTTTTAGCCAGCTGCATAGCCCGTTTGAAGCTTTCGCTTTCTTTCTCCATCCCATTCCAAGCTCTCATGGTGGATTTCAACATGCGGGGATGCTCCTTCGATATAAAGCTCAATTCCTCTTTCATAGCCACGCCTTCAATCACACTCTTCATGGACATTTCCCGAGCTCTGGTATTCTGACTCAAGTCCACTTCAAGAGCATTGAGATCTCTGCTTTTTTGAATGAAAAGGGTTCCTTTGGATTCCCTGAAACGGCTTGTCGTTGAAGTGTTTGACTTGTTGCCGCAACATTTGGATTCGATGCATTCCAAAATCTTCCTCGAAGCTTCCGCTCTTTCAGGAGTTACGAAGGCCTAACCGTATAATATCCACAAAAATAGGCATGAGTATCAGATAAGCTTATTTTAAGCATCAGAAATATTTGTCAACGAACCTCGATCGAGTTCATGGCAGAGCTCTCAAATGCGGGTTGCGGGGAACTCAAGGGTGCCATCTTAACGGCCGTGCGAGCGTTACTGGCAAAGCATGGAAATGGCGGGGTTTGGATGTCGTCATTCATGAAGGCAATCTGATGGGAGCCGAATCCCGTGTTGATGTTACACGTCCGGAAGGCAGTGGCAACTAGGGGAGCCAATAAGCAACTCGTGGACAAAGGATTGGTCGGGATGGCTGGGGTGGGCAGGAAGGGAATAAATTCATCGATGTATGAGGCCGTGCTGCATTGATCCATGCATCCCCTGGAGAATCTGGGTACCCTTTAATAATAATAAAAAAAATACAGTTTTGAGCTTCATTTTGGAGCTTATATATGCATGCATACATAAGAGTCAAAAATGGTTGGCAGCTTACATAGACAACGATCCCCAGTGGAAGTAGGTGATAACAAGAGCCGGATGACAGCTCTTGTCAATTGGCAATTGAAGAGCGGCAATGGCGGCCAATCGTTTTTGGAACAAGAACCCATCGAAGGAAGTGGGCGTGCCATCGAAGTGAATGATGGTGCTATCTGGTTGAGGGAAGGCCAAGAAGTTGCCCACCCGAATCCGTTTGATAATTCGCTCCACATCTTCATAAGCTTGGGTCCAACGGGTGTCATTGGTTCGGAAGCAATCCGAGCCACAAGTGCAATCTTGACCGGCGAAGGAGGAGGGAAACACCGTTAGGAGTCCAATGAGGCAAAAGAAGAGGGCGATCCTGTTAGTTGACATGATGAAAACTCACTAACTATTCCATTGACTTGAGGGTTTATATAGCACATACTGAATGGTGTAATTTGTGAAAGCTGTGCTTTGTGCATCGGTTAACAATGATCGAGTTGATTAACTACATTGAATTAAATGCTGCTTTGAGCACAACAGATGGAAGCTACTCAATTTAAGAGTGAAATGATTTCGATTGATTTTTTTATTTTTGGCTTTCTTCACATTGTATCAGAACAGTTCTTTTGAACTGTATGACTTTTTTTCGTTGTTTAATGAGTAATTGTTGTTAATCCAGGTTGCATTCCTCTTTCATCGCAAAAACTGGGTCTCTTTTGAAAAGAGTCTGATTTCTATCAATGTCTCGATATGACAATGTCATTTTACGATCAGGTACTTGTCCTGGTTACCTTCGGTCTGGATTTAGATTTGAGGTAGTGCTCCAATTTGTTTCAGATACAAGTGAAGAAATTCTAAAGTCTTATACGTGTTCATTAGAGGAGCGATTCGAGCTAATCACCTCTTTATGGTCCGTCAGCGTTTCTGGATGCTGCCAGGTTTGTAAAAAATTCCAAGATACGGCGTGCATTCTGCCATGAAGGTGCTCAATTTTGGGACTGAGTATTGAGTTCAAAACTTATTGTAGCAATATAATTACGGATCACAAGCAATGTCTGCAACCATTTTGGATCAGAACAAAGATGACCGTTTTTGTTCATATGCAGAAATGTGGTAGTACAGATACACTATTTGCGTCGGTCGATATTTGGTCATGTCGTAGAACAAATTTAAACATAATGAAAATGGTTGAATATGTGATGAAAAATGCTTGCAAATGGTCAGAGTAATACGATAATTAACTAGGTTTGTACTCATCATTTGATGAAGCATTCTCAAAGTAGGTTTGATTTGTTTTGACCACTGAAGCAATAAAAACCATAGCACTGGGTTTGGTCGACTAGCATATTTGCATATCGACTACCAGACCCTCCCCTTCAACGTCGGACTATAAAATCTTCACCTCTTTTCCCTTGGTCACGTAAAGTTCAGAGCCATTTCATCTTTAAATGATTTATTTTTGACTTGCTCCCCACCATGAAAGCATCTGGCAGCCTATCTACATATGTTCATCTTGAAAGTTAAATTTGATTGATAGCTTGTCTAGATCATGCGAAAGGGTGGTCAGATCTGCTTCAAGCGTCTTTGAAATGAGACCCATCAGAGCGAGAAGAGTCACATAAACAATAATTAGTATTCCCCCAACCATTGAGCTTTCAAAAGTGATGTCTCCATTCACGAACCGTTGAACAATAGATTTGCTTGTTCTGCTTGTCTAATGTTTGCATGTCAGTGTTCTGGAAACGCACAATTTCTACTCATCGCTGGGAACGAAGGCAAAAAAAGTTTCGCAGGATCTTGCTCTAAAGAAACATGTGCGACACATATCGAGACCGGACCATTCTCAACTTTGACAACTAAAATAGAGTGCCAGACCAGAACGTAATGTAGCGGTTGACTTGCCTTGTCAAGTGGATGATCTCGGGCACAGGAAGGCATGACCAATCCGACTGACTATAGATATTTGTTAACGTCAGTCTTGGAGACATTGATCGTCACGTTATGAGATTCAGACACCTGAACATGAAAAGTGCTTTTTTTATCCATTCAAGCCACAGCCAAGATTGGTTACATGTACACCAACAAAACAAATAAAAAACTTGAGGCTTTTCACCTTGATGAACAAGAGTGCTTCTTCATTTAATTCGATTTACTCATTTAAATCTTGTCACCCTATCACAACTTGCTGGGGTTGAAAACTTCTTTCTCGGTTCATCAGTCCAAATGGCGATGAAATACGAATAAGAATTGGCACGGACTCATCAGTAAAACTAATAGACAAGTCATCCCAACTCATAGGACAACTGCTCAAGGTCTAAGGTGACCTTGAGCACGCTATCAAACCAGTAAGAAAACTGAGCTTATCCATGAAGCCAAACTTATTCGAGACACACAGTTTGGTCTGATATTCGCCCTTTCAATTCAGTGACTATCATGAAGAACCTCAATTGAACCACTTGCAAATTATTTTGATTGGTGGGAATTCTCGCCCACTAATTTGAAATATTGGCATGAGCTCAATGGATCGGTTTGTACTACGTACCAACAAGGTTAGCTGCTTTTTGCAAAGCCCTTTGACAGTTTTTGAAATCGTCCGTGCAGAATGAAGGCAATGTGCGTGTTCAAGTCCACCAAGAGATCCCCTTAGACATTGAGATTACTGAATGAGCTATTATTCATGAGGCGTCTGTTTCCTTCGTAAACAATCTAACCATGACATCGTGGAAAAAAAGCATGGCTTTGTGTGAGCACTTACGAGGCACTTTTTCTACGGCATTATTCGTATCACTGTTATAGGTGGACACGTATTCGGCAATTAGGATTTTCCTGAAATGGAATTGAAGAGATATACGGCGTATGCGACACAGTTTTGAACTTGGGAAAATATATTCGTACGAAAAGTACTGAAGTAAACTGTGAGTTATCTGCTACTTAAAAGTGATGAGTATTTGTATCTAGAAGCATATTCACTATGGAACTTGTTGATTTTTCCCTTTCAGTCTCCTACAAAAATGCAGAGACGTAGCTTTAGAACAATCTACTGCTCTCATTCAAGGAGTTTGGGATTTGTAAAAAACACTCTCCAAAGAATGTAGGATCTAAAATGAGGAGGAGGGGGCCGGAAAATACTTGACTTAAAACAAAAACACTGAATAGCACTGCAGCAAACAGTAGGCTCCAGAAGAGAATCCCTTCTGTTTCCATTTCCCCCTCCTCTCGCCTATCTCAATTCCCTTAAGTCCGAAAGCGAAATTGTGAAAAGAGAGGGGTTTGTGCAAAAGACGTAACTGTTTATCCGTGCAATCGTTTCGATTCGAGCTCTTCGACCAAAAACTCAGGAAAATTGATTTTACTTTACTGGCATCTATTTTTGAAATACGGAATGAAGGTAAATCTGCCAGGGCAGTTGTTTGCCATTCCAATGTCATTCGAAGATGATACTTTATTCTTTCCAAATTCAAAGTGCCAATTGACTTGAACGAAAATGAGTAAACCGTATCTTGGCTTGCTTCTCTGTTGTTTCGTGTGTTCACACTTTGTCCCAAAAGTACCTAGGTAGTTACTGAATTATGATTTTTGTTCGTTTGAAGCGTCAACCATAACAGAAGACTAAGAAGTAATGTCATACTTTTCCGTTTCAAAGTCACGTAACTCAAAGGATAACCTAGAAAACCAAGTTAGGTGCCTAAATTTTGAAACATGAAAATGCCGCGAAGAGGCTAAAAGGGACTAAAACAACATTTTACCCATTATAATATTTCTTTTTGCATTCTGAAACCTGTTTTTGTATATTTACACCTTTTTGTGAATTTGCCCAGCTTTTTTCCAGGCATTCCCACCTTTTCCATTTTTCTTAACTTAGAAATAATACATTGGCCAGGCTTGCTTGGGTACCGCATTGTTAGAGCATCGCTTTCCAATTAGCGACTCCTGGTTCGATCCCAGACTAGCCGAGTTCAAGCTTCTTTGCAGTATTTAATTACAGCATAAGTTTCTGCTTTAACAGCTTAAATGGGCGAACCTGCGGCCGTGGTCATTCCCGAGGGTGAGGTAATAATTGATGTTGGCTGTGACGACGATGTGGGAATATCCCTCAATTGGGACACCCATCTTCAGATGGCAGGCCGACCGAGAGAGCTGCCATCTGACTTCGTAACAAACAAAACAATATTTCGGCCCAAAAGGCAACTTTTTTTTAGGTCTAGTTGCTA